>NC_052146.1:67377702-67677702 GCF_902713615.1 Scyliorhinus canicula | reverse complement strand
AAGGTGAGGCTGAGGGTTGAAGTCGATGGAAGTTGAGGTGGGGTGAATTTGAGGGAAGCTGAGGCTGGGGAATGTCTCAGAAAGGGGCGAAAGTGAAGCATATTTTATTAACACACTAGGGGCATGATTCTCTGAGCCCCGCGCCAGGCCAGAGAATCGCCGCAACCATGCCACGACGCACCGACATCGGCGCGTGATTCTCCGAGGTGCGGAGAATCGGCGCCATTTGCGCCGGCATGTTTGACGCAGCGCCGGCCGCTGGAATCGGTGGGGCCGCCAATTCTCTGGCCCGGATGGGCCGAGCGGCCGTGCAGAAACGGCAGAGTCCTGCCGACGCCGTTCACCCCTGGTCGCTGCCGGCGGGAACTCTGTAAGAAGGGTTGGGGGAGGCCGGTGGCACAGGGAAAAGCGCTCCTTGACCCGGGGGGGGGGCCTCCGATGGGGTCTGGCCCGCGATCGGGGCCCACTGATCGGCGGGCCGGCCTCTCTTTCCCCCCCCCCCCCCAGGCCTACTTTGGTGCGTGGCCGGCCCCTGAACCCCCATACCATGTTGCGTAGGGGCCGGCGCGCTGAAGAAGTCCCCCGCACATGCGCGGGTTGGCACGGCGTGAACTGCTCCAGCGCCGTGCTGGGCCCCTCTGCGGGACAGAGTCGGTCGTCCCCGTGCCTGTTTCACGCCGTCGTGAAACGCGACGGCGTTCAGGACGGCGTGAACGCTTAGTCTCCATTTTGGAGAATCACCCCCCCCCAGACGTTTTAGTTATTATGTTGGAGTGGCTGCCCCTTTAAATTGTTGATCATCACATTTGAGTGAGTGAACGGGTTTCTGGGGACAGATGGGATGTGCTTACTCCAGCTGTCAGGCTATTTTACCTCATTGACTTCTGCAATTGAGTTTTGTGTTTTGCTGTGCGATTTTGTTTTCTCTGGGGCCTGCTGTCTCTGTGTGACTAATCTGTAATTTATTCAATTTACAGTATTATGATAGTTTGTAAACACGGTAAATGTGAGCTTCTATGCAGTTCTAATATTCACAAGCTTTCCTATAAGCATCTTATATGCAATGGGAGATGTGAGAAATCCAGACATTAATTTCTAAATGGGCTATACATCAGAGGAACAAGAGGATTTTCCAACAACAATTGAACTGCTTTTGGAAAGCACAATGAGGGAGATTGCTGTGTCGGTGACCTCCAAAAGCCATGGCATGGAGAAAACCACTGCCTCCTGTTTCCAGCAGTGGCTGCTATACACACAAGTGAATCTGATTAAAACCTGTAACGCTTCAACAGCCCTCTGCCTATCAAAATGTTGAATCATAGTCAGACAGTTTTACAGCAGAGAAAGAGGCCCTTTGACCCATCGTGTCAGTGCTGGCATCAAGCACCTATCTATTCTAATCCCACTTTCCAGCACTTGGTCCGTAGCCTTGTATGCTATGGCGTTTCAAATGCTCATCTAAATGCTTCTTAAAGGTTGAGAGGATTCCCGTCTCTACCACCCTTTCAGGCAGTGAGTTCCAGATTCCCACCACCCTCTGGGTGAAAAAGGTTTTCTTTAAATCCCCTCTAAATCACCTGCTTCTTATCTTAAATCTATGGCCCCCAGGCTATTGGCCTCTCCACTAAGGGAAACAGTTTCTTCCTATCCACCCTTACCTCAATCAGGACCCTCTCAGCCTTCTCTGCTCTAAGAACAACCCCAGCTGAACCAGTCTCTCTTCATAGCTGAAATGCTCCAGCCCAGGCAACATCCTGGTGAATCCCCTCTGCACCCTAGTCTAGTGTAATCACTTCCTTCCTATAGTGTGGAGACCAGTACCGCACATCGTACTCTAGCTGTGGCCTAACAAGCGTTTCATACAGCTCGTTCATATCCTCCCTGCTCTTATATACTATACCTCGGCTAATAAAGGTAAGTATCCCATATGCCTTCTTAACCACCTTATCTACCTGTTCTGCTGCCTTGAGGGATCTTTGGACATGCACCCCAAGACCCCTTTAGACCTCTGTACTTCCTAGCATCCTACTGTTCCTTGTGTATTCCCTTACCTTGTTAGTCCGCCCAAAACCTCACGCAACACCTCACACTTTTCAGGGTTCAATTCCATTTGCCACTTCCAGTGATGGGGATGTGCTGAGCACATCAGGTGACTTTCCTCCAGAACACAATTAAATAGCCACTTAAATAGGGTCCCACGATCGGAAGTGGATCCTGAAAATGAAAATCGCTTATTGTCACGAGTAGGCTTCAATGAAGTTACTGTGAAAAGCCCCTAGTCGCCACATTCCGGCGCCTGTCCGGGGAGGCTGGTACGGGAATCGAACCGTGCTGCTGGCCTGCTTGGTATGCTTTAAAAGCCAGCGATTTAGCCTTGTGAGCTAAACCAGCCCCTGTGAGCTAAACCAGCCCCTGTGAGCTAAACCAGCCCCTTGGGGCTGCATTGGGTTCGGCAGACAAAGGTGAGCAGTTGGGAAGGACACAGAATACGGGTGTCCCAAGACATCGGGACAGACCTGGCAAAGTTCAGGGCCGAGTTCAACCAAGTGAAATCTGCCCTATACAAAAACAGAATAAAATTTGGGATGCTATTCCCAGCCAGGCTCTGGGTGACATTCCAAAATGAGGAACATTATTTTAACACACTGGCAGAGTCGGACGTGTTCGTGCGGATGAATGGCCTAGACAAAGAGCAGACAAGGCAGCGATGAGGAAGATGCAGTGAAAAGGGAAAGAAAAGTAATGGACAGGAACAATGCGCGGGACAGCACTGCCTCTCTTTGAGCAAGAGCACCAGCTCACAGAAAGGAAGGGACGAGGGCAAGGAGAGACAGAGCGAATGGCAATTGATCGGGCATAGTACAGCAGTTTAGGAAGAGGGAGGCGGCCAGGGAAATAGAAAAGGTGGTTGATGGGGATGGGAATCTGGTAGGGGACTCAGCTGGGCTAAACAGGGCGTTCAGGAACTTTTACAGCGGACTCTATCGCTCGGAACCCCCCATGGGGCCCAAGGGGATGAGATGCTTTTTGGATGGACTGACCTTCCTAAGGGTGGGCAGGGAGCTGGTGGACGGGCTGGGGGCTCCGATCAGGGCCGAAGAAATAGCTGTGGGCTTGAAGGCAATGCAGTCAGGCAAAGCCCCGGGGCCGGACGGGTGCCCGGTGGAATTCTCCAAGAAATTCGCGAGGATATTACGGCCGTTGCTGGTCAAGGTTTTCAATGAGGCGAGGGATAGAGGGGTGCTGCCCCCGACTATGTCACGGGCCACTATTTCGTTAATATTGAAGCGGGACAAGAACCCGGAGCTATGTGGGTCTTATAGGCGATCTCACTGCTTAATGTGGACGCCAAGCTGCTGGCTAAAGTTTTGGCCTCCAGGATTGAAGATTGTGTGCCGGATGGGATTACGGAGGATTAAACCGGATTTGTCAAGGGCAGGCAGTTGGTGGCCGATATAAGAAGGCTGCTCAACGTGATTATGATGCCCCCGGAGGTTAGGGATGTTGAGGTTGTGGTGGCCATGGATGCGGAGAAGGCGTTCGACCGGGTGGAATGGGACTATCTATGGGAGGTGTGGGGACGACTTGGGTTCGGTAGGGGCCTTATTGACTGGGTTAGGCTGTTGTACCAGGCCCCGGAGGCTCTTGTAAGGATGAATAGGATAACCTCGGACTATTTTAGACTGTACTGCAGGACAAGACAGGGATGCCCCCTCTCCCCACTGCTGTTTGCGTTAGCTATAGAGCCGCTGGCAATTGCTCTGAGAGCTTCAAGGAGTTGGAAGGCGCTAGTTGGGGGGGTGGGTGGAACATAGGGTCTCACTGTACGCGGACAACCTGCTCTTACTGATCCAGGGGCAGGGATGGGTGAGATCATGGCGACTTTGGGGGAATTTGGCCGGTTTTCGGGATATAAACTGAATATGACAAAGAGCGAGATGTTTGTAGTCCAGGCAAGAGGTCAGGAGGGTCGGCTGTTTAAGTTAATGGGGGACAGTTTTAGGTACCTGGGGATACAAATGGCGCGTGACTGGGGCTGGTTACTGTGGTGAATGTGATTCACACTATATATAATTGCCAATATCACTCCATGTATATATGTTCGTTATCTACCCATTGTAAGTGCAGTTGCACTATCCGACCACCAGGGGGGAGTCGCTCTGGGAGTACGCGAGAGTTTGTACTGGGCTCCTCCCTTGGCTCCACCCAGGACTCCTCCCCCTGGGACCAATGTATAAAGATCAATGCCTTAGAGCCAGCCTGCCAGTTCACCTGAAGTTCAACGACGAATAGGCTGGCTCTATTGTAAGTGTATTAAAGCCTCTGTTCAGATCCAACTACACGTGTTCGCTGAATTGATGGTTCCATCAGTTACACAAGTTGAACTTGTGCTGGTTGGTCGAGCAGATATGGGGCAAGTTTTGGAGATGGAATGCGCTACCGCTGTCGCTGGCTGGGAGGGTGCAGATGGTTAAGATTACGTCCTACCGAGATTTTTATTTGTATTCCAATGCCTCACAATTTTCATCCCGCGGTCCTTTTTTAAGAGGATCAACAAAATTATTTTGGGCCTTGTCTGGGCGGGTAAATCCCCGCAGGTGAAGAAGGCGATGCTCGAGAGGAATCGGGGGAGGGGGGCTTGCCCTCCCAAACTTCAGTAATGACTATTGGGTGGCCGATATTGCTATGATAAGGAAATGGGTGGTGGGGGCGGGGTCAGTTTGGGAGCAGATGGAGGCAGCTTCATGTAGGGGCATCAGCTTGGGGGTATTGATAACGGCACCTCTGCCGTTCCCACTGGCGAGATATTCCACCAGTCCTGTTGTGGTGGCAGCCGTGAGGATCTGGGCACAGTGGAGGAGGTACGTTGGAGCAGTGGGAGCATCGGTCGGGTCCCCAATATGTGACAACCACTGGTTTTCCCCAGGGAGCCTGGATGGGGGGTTTCGAGTATGGCGAAGGGCGGGAATTGAGTGGATGGGAGACCTGTTCCTAGAAGGGAGCTTCCCGAGCTTGAGGGCACTGGAGGAGAAGTTTGGGTTAGCAAGAGGGAACAACTTCAAATATTTACAGGTGCGGGACTTTCTGCGCAGGCAGGTATCATCCTTCCCACTCCTGCCACTAAGGGGGATCCAGGATAGGGTAGTGTCTAGGAGATGGGTGGGGCACGGGAGTGTCTCGGACATCTACAAAAAACTAATGGGGGCGGAGGAGATGCAGACCGAAGAGCTGATGCATAAGTGGGAGAAGGAGCATGGGGGAGAGATGGAGGACGGCTTATGGGCAGACGCGTTGAGCAGAGTCAATGCGACTGCTACATGCGCAATGCTCAGCTTGATCCAATTCAAGGTGGTACACTGGGCCCATATGACAGTGGCCCGGATGAGTAGATTCTTTGGGGTGGACAGGTGTGTAAAATGTGCGGGCGGATGAGCGAACCATGTCCGCATGTTCTGGGCGTGTCCAAAACTTAGGGGATATTGGCAGGGGTTTGCGGAGGTCATGTCCAGAGTATTGAAAAGAAGGGTGGCAATGAGTCCAGAGGTGGCGATTTTTGGGGTGTCGGAGGATCCGGTAGTCCAGGAGGAGAAAGAGGCAAATGTTCTGGCCTTTGCCTCCCTGGTAGCCCGGAGACGGATATTATTAGCTTGGAGGGACTCAAAGCCCCCGAAGTCGGAGGCCTGGCTAACTGACATGGCGAGCTTTCTCGGCCTGGAGAAGATTAAGTTCGCCTTGAGAGGGTCAGTGCTAGGGTTCGCCCGGAGGTGGCAACCATTCTTCGGCTTCTTTGCGGAGAATTAATCGTCAGCAGGAGGGGGCTGGGGTAGCGTAGAATAGGGGGTTAATTGGGCGGGTCTTGGAGGGATGGGTGTCGTTGTTTGCACTATGTTTAGTGTTCTTTGTACATTGTTGTTATACTGTTATTGTTTGTAATGCCAAAAATACTTCATTAAAATTGTTTATTAAAAAAAAATAATCGGGCATAGCAAGGAGTAGGATCGACCCCGGGAGTGGGGGCCACCACACTAATGGGAAGAGCTAGCACAAAGCAGCATGAAAGCAATGGGGGCCGCGGCGCATCTCCCAGCGGGGGGAGAGAGCATCTGGCAGGGGGGTGGGGACCACAGGGGTAGGGAAGGAAAATGTAAAGGGAGGGGGAGGGTATAAAGGGGGACAGAGGGGAAAGCGGGACCACGAGGGGAACACAATGAGAAGGAAGGGAAACATTTTAGATTGGCTTCAGCAGGTAAGGTTCAGGTTGAAGGAACAAGATGGCACAATAAGCAGCCACTTTGGAGGGTCCCTAAACAAAGGGAAACCTTTGGAGTGCAGGGGCTTGCCCACACAGTGTGTACACAGTGGCGGCCATGTTGGGTGACTCCTGGACAAAGGGAAACCCTGGAGTGCAGGGACCCGGCCTCATGGTGAGAACGCTGACCGTGGATGGCCCCCTAACAAAAGGAAATCTGGAGTGGAGGGGCGTGACCAACAGGTAAGTATGGTTGATCCTGTAGGAAGAGGGAGACCCCCCCCGGATTATCACCTGGAATGTTAGGGGACTTATGGCACAGTAAAAAGATCCAGAATCTTCGCCCATCTGAGGAGTTTGAATGCCAACATAGCCTTCCTCCAAGAGACGCCTCTAAGGGAAAAGGACCGACTGCAGGTAAGGATGGGCTGGGTGGGACAGACCTACCATTCCTGCTGTGGGATAAGGGCTCGTGGGGTAACTATTTTGATAAGCAAGAGGGCGGTGTGATTACGGTGACAAAGACGGTTACGGACAAGGGGGACGGTACATCATGGTCAGCGGTGTCCTAGACAGGGCACCAGTAGTCCTTGTAGATTTGTATGCGCCCAACTGGAATGACATTGATTTATATAGGAGACCATGGTGGAAAACCCCGACATGGACACACATTGACTGATCATTTGGGTGGGACTTCAACTGTGTACAGGACCCATTGACGGGCCGATCCAACCCCAAAACGAGGAAAAAGACAGGTATGGCCACGGAACTAGGAATGTTAATGGAGCAGATGGGGGCAGTGGACCCATGGCTGTTCCTGCACCCAGGTGAGAAGGAATTCTCGTTCTTCTCACCAGTACACAAGGTATATATACCTGTATTGACTTCTTTGAAGTGGGGAAATTGGTGCTTCCAGAAATAGTCAGAGCTATACTCAAATACTCCGTGATAGTCATGTCTGACCACGCTCCGCACTACATGGATGCGAGGGTGGAGACGGGCCATGCCCAACGACCTACCTGGAGGTTGTACACAGACCTGTTGGCCAACACAGTCTACTGCCAGAAAACGGAAGGCCATAGGCAAGTACATTGCTAACAACCAGTTCATCCTGCCCGTGTGCGCGTGGTTTTCCTCCGGGTGCTCCGGTTTCCTCCCACAGTCCAAAGATGTGCAGGTTAGGTGGATTGGCCATGATAAATTGCCCGGTTTGGACTAGGGACGGGGTTCATCTCATTGGTGAGACTCCTGTACAAGGTGAATGTTCGGACCGACACCACCAACTCTGAATACTTCCAGTTGCACAGTGGCACGAGGCAGGGATGCCCGCTGTCCCGCTCCTGTTCACCACTGCCAATCACCCTGCGAGATGCAAGAGGCTGGAAGGGTATCTGAAGAGGAGGCAGAGAGCACAGAGTCTCACTTTATGCGGATGATCTTCTCCTCTACATCTCGGACCTGCAGAATGGCATGAAAGAATTCATGAAGCTCCTGGAGGAGTTTGAAGCCTCCTTGGGCTACAAACTCAGCCTGGGCAGAAGTGAGGTTTACCCATTCAAGCCGATCAGAGGACGGGCAGAGCTGGAAGGTCTCCCATTTAAAATAGCCTGAAACAAATTCCGCTACTTGGGGATCCAGATAGCCCACCACTGGACAGAGATTCGCAAGTGGAACCTGACCAGTCTGGCGAAGGAAGTTAAAAAGGACCTACGGAGATGGGATGCACTCCCACTCTTACTGGTGGGGAGGGTGCAGACGATCAAGATGAACATACTGCCAAGGTTCCTCTTCCTGTTTAGATCCAAATCTATCTTCATCCCCAAGACCTTTTTCCAAAGAATAGATAAAATGATTATGACATTTGTATGGTGGGGGGAAATCCCTAAGATAACTGCAGATGAAAAGAAGCATGGGAGGCCTGACCCTTCCAAAATTGCAATACTACCACTGGGTAGCCACAGCCAAGAGAGTGAGGGGATTGGTAAGGGAACAGAACATGGAATGGGTGAAGATGGAGGAGTGCTCCTGCATGGGAATGACCCTGCAAGCCCTCGCCACCACAGCACTCCCATCCCCCCCCCCCCCCGTCAAAACACACAAAAAACACAGTGGTAGGAGCAACACTAAGAACCTGGAACCAGATGGGACAACACTTCGGGCTAACCGACGTGTCCACCATCTGCGGCAACCACAGGTTCCCATCAGCCATGCTAGACGTCATATTTAAGAGGTGGAGACAGGACGGGCGACGCTAACGATCAGGCACTTTTATATGGGGACAGACTCACGACCTTAGAAGAGCTGACGGAGAGGCTGGAACTACCGAACCGATAGGAACTCCGACATTTACAAGTCAAAAACTTTCTCCACAAGGAGACGACAAGGTACCCTAGAGACCCGAGAAACACAATGTTGGAGGAGCTGCTGGACATGGTCAGAATGAAAAAAGGGAACTGCGGGAACATATACGGACAACTTTTAGAAATGAAATGAAAATGAAATGAAAATCGCTTATTGTCACGAGTAGGCTTCAATGAAGTTACTGTGAAAAGCCCCTAGTCGCCACATTCCGCCGCCTGTCCGGGGAGGCTGGTACGGGAATCGAACTGTGCTGCTGGCCTGCTTGGTCTGCTTTAAAAGCCAGCGATTTAGCCGAGTGAGCTAAACCAGCCCCTAGAAAGGGCAAGATCACCACTAGACAGAGCAAGGCAGAAGTGGGAGGAAAACTTGCGGATGGAAGTAAGGTGGAGACTCTGAAGTGAAGCACTAAGTAGTGCCGAATCCACCACCTCTTGAGCAAGCCTCATGCAGATTAAAGTGGTGCACAGAGTACACCTGACAAGAACCTGAATAAGCAGGTTCTTCCCGGAGGTGGAGGACAAATGTGAACGATGCCAGGGAGGCCCGGCTAACCAGGTCACACGTTCTGGGCATGCCCCAGACTTGTCAGGTTCTGGACAGCGTTTTTAGAGGCGATGTCCAAGTTTATGGGGTTGAAAGTGGAGCCGCGCCCGAGGGAGACGGTCTTCGGGGTATCAGCCAGAACTTCATTTGGGGAAGAGGGCCAATGCCCTTGCTTTTGCTTCCTTAATCACCTGCTGGAGAATCCTGCTCGGCTGGCGATCAACAGCACCATCCACAGCTGCGGGTTGGCTGGCAGACCTGTCGGAATTTCTCCACCAGGAGAAGATCAGATACACCATCCGAGGGTCAGACAATGGCTTCCACAAAACGTGGGGGCCATTCATTTGCCTGTTCCAAGACCTGTTTGAAGCCAACAACGGATAGGAAGGGGGGGGGGTGGGGCCGCATGGGAACCACCGGGGCCACAGAAAGCAGCGAGGAACTAGGTTGGGGGGGGGGGGGGGTCAATGGGGGAGAGACACAAGGAAACGCCAGGAGGGAACTCAGTGAGAGATTGACATGGAGGGAAGAGGTCCCCCGCCACAAGGCAGTAAGAGCAAAATGAGCGAGAAATAAATCATCCACGGCAGCGAAAGGGGCCTAAGACAAAGTAGAAAAGGGGAGGGGGAACAAAGGGAGGGAGTGGAGAGGGGTGCCAAAATGGAACAGTATGTAAATTGTAAATAATAACTGTTTCAGTCATCTCCTGTACAGTGTAAAAGTGTAAACTTCAATAAAAATATTTATTAAAAAAAATAAAATTCCATTTGCCACTTGGCTGCCCATCTGACCTGTCCATCTAAATCACCCTGTAATCTAAGGCTTTCCTCCTCGCTATTTATTACACCACAGATTTTTGTGTCATCTGCAAACTTACTGCTCATACCACCCACATTCCCATCTAGATCATTAAAGAATACTACGAACAGCAAGGGAACCCAGCACTGATCCCTGCGGACTACCACTGGACACAGGCTTCCAATCACAAAAGCAATCTTTGACCAACACCCTCTGCCTCCTGCCACATTTGGATCCAATTTGCCAAATTGCCCTAGATCCCATGGGCTCCTATCTCCATGCGAGACCTTGTCAAAAGCCTTAATGAAGCCCATATAGACTACATCAACTGCACTACCCTCTTCTACACACCTAGTCACTTCCTCTCAAAATTCAATCAAATTTGTTTCTCATGATCTCCCCTTGGCAAAGCCATGCTGTCTGTCCTTGATTAGTTCTGTTCCTCAAAATTATTTACAATAATTTCCCTACCACTGATGTTAGACTCACTGGACTGAAATTACCTGGTTCTTCCCTTCTTGTGCCACATTAACTGTCCTCTGACGCCTCTCTTATGGCCAGAGAAGATTTGAAAATTAACGTTGCCTCTTCTCTTACCTCACACAGCAGCCTAGGATACATCTCACCTGAGACTGGGGATTTATCCACTAAGAAGCCTGCTAAAACCGCTAACACCTCCTCCCTCTCGATGCTAATGATCACAGATCACATAATCTCTACAGTGCAGAAGGAGATGACTCAGCCCATCGAGTCCGCACCGACCCTCCGAAGGAGTACCCTCTCCCTGTAACCCCACCTAACCTGCACATCTTTGGACTGTTCAATTATCTGTTCAATTATATACAGTCCCCCTCTTTGCTTTTCTATACCTACATTGTCCTTCTCCACAGTGAACACAGATGCAAAATACTCACTTAATACCTCACCTACTTCTTTCAGCTCTATGCACAGGTTGTCACTTTGGTCCCTAATTGGCCCTACTCTTTCCCTGGTTATCTTCTTGTCCTTAATATACTGATGAAACTTATGGAACATTTTGAGCTAATAAATGCACAGATAGAAATGTCGGCTACCCTGGGTGGGATTCTCCGAGCCTCCGCTCCGAAATCGCGATCGGCACGGGGACGGAGAATGGGCATCAATGCCGAAGCCCGGCGTGACGCCGCTCCCGCATTATCCAGTTCCCCAGAGAATTGGCGTGAGTCACGCGCAGTCTACGCGGCACGGGTAGGGGGCCATAGACAGGCCCCGCGGCGATTCTCCAAGAGTAAATGTCTGAGTTCCTGATGGCGTGGGTCTCTCATTGTTCCACCCGTTGGGAACTCAGCATGGCGGCTGCAGACTCAGTTTGCGGCCGCCCTGGTTGGGGGGGGGGGGGGGGGGGGAGACGTCACAAATGGCCAGGCTATCGATCGGGGGCCACCAATCCGCTGGTGTGCGCGATTTTGGGGGGGCCTAACTTCTTGGTACCATGTTGCGCGGGGCAGCCGACGCAGGCCACTGCTGGGCGCGTGTGCGGACCCCCGACCGGAAGTGCAGGGCCCCGTATCGGCAGCCAGAGCTGCGAGGACTACTCCGGATCCCTGCCATCCCCCTCCAGGTTGGAGAATCACTTTGGACTTTCTTCAGGAAAGTCCAGAGTGATTCGCCTGCGTTTTCACGCTGGAGTGGGAACATAGCCCCATTATTGCAGAATCCTGCCCCCTGTTTGTGGGTCTCCCACATGGACTGAAAAGGCATTAGACTGGGTTTTCTTGATAGATTTCTGCAGGGGGAAGGGCCTGTTTATGCCTGGTCTCCATCCCCATTACCCTGCCTTGGGAGATCCTAGATGTGCAAAACTGGGGAGAAATTCTCCGACCCCCAGCAGGGTCGGAGAATCGCCTGGGGCCGCCGAAAATCCCGTCCCCGCCGTGGCAGAGATTCTCCACCACCCGGGAAGTGGCGGTGGCGGGAATCTCGCCACTCCGATCCGAGAGGCCCCTGCGGAGATTCTCCGGCCCGGCTGGGCCGAAGTCGCGCCGCTGGGAGGCCTCTCCCGCTGCCGAAGTTTAAACCACCTCTGGAACGGCGTGATCAGCGGCGCGAGCGGGCCCCGGGGTCCTGGGGGGGGCGGGGGGCGATCGAACCCCGGGGGGTGCCCCCACGGTGGCCTGGCCCGCGATCGGGGCCACCCGCTCAGACTCCGGGCCAGTGCCCTGGGTGCACTATTTTCCTCCGCGGCCGCCACGGCCCCCGCCATGGCGGAAGCGGAAGAGAACCCCACATCACGCATGCGCCAGCAGTGACGTCAGCTGCCGCTGACGTCACTGCCGGCGCATGCGCCGACTGGCGAAAGCCTTTCGGCCAGCCCTGCTGCCGGGGGCGCCAGTATTTTGCGCCAGTCTTCTGGTGCAAACCGCTCCGGCGCGGGGCTGGCCCCCAAAGGTGGGGAGAATTCCCCACCTTTGGGGAGGCCCGACCCCTGAGTGGTTGGCGCTACTCCCCTACGCCGGCACCCTCCGTCACGCCGGGTAGGGGAGAATGCCGCCCCTGGTCTGAGCCTAAAGTGGGAACAGGCCAAGTGTTAAGGGTGGCAGATAAAGTGGAAGGCTTTGCGCTTGGCCCCTATCCCACTGTCACCTCTGTGTGCACTTGTGGGGTGGCCAAAGAAGCTGGTAATTGGAGTTTGAACTGTGACTAAAAGGATCCTGAAACCACCACAAAATATTTATTTTAGCATTAATGAATTTGTGTTCTGTTTGACAGCCCACTCCTGCCCTCACCCCACTTGATCTTTCATCCTGATTGCTGGGAGGCTGCAGCCTCCAATTCATCCTTGTCACACAGCCAGGCAGGCGTTGACTGAGAGGAAAATCGCCTCATAATGTTAAATGGCTCCAACCTTAATCATTGTCAAATGTCAGGCAGGAGCGTTGAGAATAAAGGCACCAATGCATTGCACTTTAGTCTCAATGTGAGGATCTCACATTGGATCCGTTGGGTCTCCTGATGCTCACCACTGGCAAAACATGTCAATCTTTACACATTTGGCTCCCAGTAGCATTTATTCCAAAGAGGCACAAATGGTGTTTATCCAAATCTTCCTCAGTCCTGAAGTACAACAAAATTACAACAGGATCTATTTTAAAAAAATAAATCACTGTTAAAATATCATTAACACCCTGTCAGGATTTGTATTTTGTTTTAACAGTAAGTGCTAATGATACAGTATAATCAAGGGTAATGGCTTTGAGGAATCACAGAGCCAGACACTGTGAGGTGCTGGATCCACGTTGGTCAGAGGGAGGGGTCATTCTCATCACCATGTGTGACGACATCATAAAGACATTCATTTTGGAATCCATTTATGATGTCATTACATATAGCAACCAAAACATTTCTTCCCTGACAGTAACACTGACCCTGTCTGGGAGCAAGGACCAAACCAACACAGAGCTGGATTAAATTTGGCCAAGTACAGGTACAGTCAACAACACAGAGCAGAGCTGGAAGCAAGAGCTTGAGACTCTTGTTTGAAATAGTTAAGGACTGTCCCTTCTGACTGGTTATTGTGAACTGTTGCTGATAGATTCGCATGAGGCATTTTGTCCAGGAAAACAGGAGACCATGAACCAAAGAGGAAGATTTACAAATTCTCTCATGCAACTGAATGGGAGTCAGTATTGGTCCATTGCTACGGATGTATTTGAAGGGAATGATTAAATCTTCATGTGGCAGTGTACGGTGGCATGGCATAGACCCCCACTCCAACACGCCCTTCCCCAAGGCCTCAAAACTGCGGAATATTCCCTCTGTAATTGTCAAACTCCTAATGCCCACACCTGCACCATCTAATTATTAGTTTGTCTGCTACTTGTTTTAACCTTGGTGGTACCTACACTTTTGGAGTCTGATCTGTCAATCCAGTTCCTGAAGGGCAGGTTAGCTGATGAAGGAACTGTAGGCAACTTGCCGATGACGCATTCAGATTAAGTTCCTGCCTGTGCAACATAACCCTGTTGTTGACCTGTTTTCCTTTCCAAATCAAAATCTTTTTTCTTGCATACATTAGTTGACAAATGTGTTTAAATAGCACAGTTAGAAACTTATTGTGTTAAACTACACTCTAAAGATAGCATGCAGCGGAAATAAAGCACTTTGTATTCAATGTTCCACTGCATAACACGTTAGAAGAAATATTAGTTAGAATGTAGTCACACTGTCATCACCAGAGAACTGCCTCCAAAGAGTTATTTGAAGCCAGTATTTGGAAGTGAAACATTAATATGTTAACCCAGGCTAACTCAGCCTATTTTCTCTTTTAAAACCAAGACCGTTGCAACTATCTCAACATTTGCACCAGCAAGACACACAATGCTGCAAAGATTCTCAAACGTTTGCTCAACTGAGAGCTGTCAGCACACTTTAAATCTGAGTCAGATATTAATTTTGGTTTTATTTTGTGCCCGGATTATGAAGCTCCCACATCCAGTAACTATTCCACTCATGAGAAGCTGCACCTTCATTTCATTTCATTTCAACATTTGCAATTCTCAAGTTCTCCCCTGAGCCTAAGAATGACTGGAAAATTATGGCCAGAGCCTCTGCAGTTTCCACTCTCACTTCCCTCAGCATCTTTAGATGCATCTCATCCGGTCCCGGTGTTTGATGAACTTTAAGTACAGACAGTCTATCCGACACCTCCTTATTAAATCATTCTTGTGGTGTTAATTGCCTCCTCTTTCACTGTGGCCTGGGTCTTCCTCGATAAAGGCAGATATAAAGTATTAATTCCCACTGCCTCCATGCATAAATCGCCTTTTTGATCCATAATCGGCCCTACTCCTTTTACCACCCCTTTACATGGCAACAGAAGACTTTAGGATTCCCTTTTATGTTAGCTACCAGTCTATTTTCATAATCCATCTTTGCTTTTATTTGCTTTTTCACTTTGCCTCTGAACCTTCTATATTCAGCCTGGTTCTCCATTTATTATCCACTTGAAATTTGTTGTGAGTACACTTTTTCTTCTTCATCTTAATCTCTATATCTTTTGTCATCCAGGAAGCTCTGGATTTGTCTACCTTACCTTTCCCTTGAGAGGGAGTATACCTTAACTTTGCCTGAACCATCTATTCTTTGAAAGTTCAGCTATTATTTTTCCTGCCAATCTTTGATTCCAATTTATTTGACCCACATCCGTTCTTACCCCATTGAATTTGCCTTTGCCCCAGCTAATTAGTCTTGTTCTTGATTGTTCTTTGTCCATCTCAATGGCCAACCTAAATCTTATGAAAGAATGATCATTATACCCTACATGTTCTTCTACTGCTATTTGATCCACTTCATTCCCACAGACCAGGCCCAGCAGTGCCTCTCCTCGCATTGGATTGAAAACATTGTAAAAGGTTTTCATGTGCATACTCTCAGAACTCTTGATCCTCTCTGTTACTACTATCACAGTCCACATTTGGATAATTGAAGTCCCCCATTACAAATACTCAATAATTCTTGCATTTCTCTGTAATTTATTTTTAACTTGAGTAGTCGCAATATATTTCTGTACAGTGGAGTCAATAGGAAGGGTTTGGTTCATTTGAATTCCTTGCTTAGAGCAGAAGTATCTACAGTGGAAAATTGGGTGCAAGTCATTTTTGTGCCTAACTGTAATACACCTGAGTATCTTACAATAACTTAAAGCTCTGGTTCACAGTCTGCAGAGCCTTGAATCCAGAAACAATTTCACCATAGCCCTCAATCTATTTCAGGCATCCATTGGGAACTGCGCAGGATTAGTCAAGGGGCAGTAAGGGCTTAAACTCTGCAGATAACTGATGTTCTTATCCATAGGGCTGGTAAGTTTGTCAGACTTGGAATGCCTGAGGAAATAAAGACATGTGAATAACAGTACACAGGCTTGTGTCACAATGAGTTGACTGTGTGCTGCTGAGGGACAAGGTTCATGTGGGAGGCTGGAAACTTGATGATGAAGCTCAGCCCTTGCTGCCACGGCGGATGTCTCCTTAGTCCCCGAAAGAAATGTCTTCACCACTTTTATAATCCACCAGCCCAACACCCTGAGACCCCATTGGTTATGTTCCAAATGCTGATTTGCACTCACTTTGCATTCAGGCAAATGTTAGTGAAAGTGACCGGAAATTGGAGGGTAACTAGATATCAGCGGAATGGTTGTACAAACATGCACCCCCACAGAAGGTTGCCTTGTGTGCCACACCCTGCTTTTGTGTTTTGAAATAGCTCCTTTGGTGAGGGGAAAGCCTGTAACTGTCATTGTACTGGAGTCCATTTTGTGCAGTGCTTCAGTGAAACATCTGTCTTTGTACACTCAACAACTGCAGGCAGCAGCAGCTGGACACCTTTGTTTATGGTTTTACTTTGGCTCCCTCTGGCTGTTGGATTAATGTTGCCCTTTCAAACCTGGATCTTGTCCAGATCAAACTTGGACATTGAAAAAAAAACGTCTTCCAGCTCCAAGGAGTGAACATATGTAAAATGAGTTGAAGGCAGTTTCAACCTAGCTCCCAAAGGAATGCATGTTGCCCGATCAGAGCTCATGTAGATGGATGATGTGTGATTGAAAATATAATTCTCCATGTGCTTTTGTATTATTGTGGTAAAAGTATACTGTTGGGGCACAGTAGAAGTAAGTGTGTTCCAATTGTGTGATACTGAAGGTGTTGGTGCTTATAGAAGGACTAGAAAAGGAGACCTATTGTGTTCACTTACTTTATGCTGGCAATTGGAGAGACTGAGGGGAAATATTGAGTTCTCTCGCACTGAGGTACTGCCATTTGATGACTAATAAATGTTATTGTTGAATTTCTTTCATCATCGGATGTGTATCACAATGCATTTAGAGCTTTCAACTTTAGTAGTAGTTTTAAAAATTATATCTAAGACTATTGCAACTTTAAAAGGAAATGTGATAATTGGCAACACTGTCGTTGGTGCGTATAAATAAAGCCAAATGCGATTTTGGAGATTGTCAGAACTGAAAGTAAAATCGGGCCTTGTGAGAGTGGTGGAGAAGTGTAATTTGTTGCATTATGGGAACTGCGCATTCAAATTGAAATGAGATAACTAACTGCGTGATAATCCCTCGGCAGAGTGAAATGCTTGTTTTATCCACATGCAGAAGATTAGCTTCCCTTGGGTAAATGCCATTGGGCTGCCTGTTAGCCCTACTCAGGCAGAAACAAGAGGGTTATGTGACATCATGTGTAAGTAAGCAAGGCAAGAAATCCTGCTACTCCCTCTTCTGTTATGGGATCGTGATACAGTGACAAGCTCCTGTCTATTTCTTTGATCATGAACCGGGTACATTTGCAGTGAGCTGCTAGAGTGTGCTGCACGGCGTCCTGGAAAGAATGGGTGCAGGTTTGAGACTGCAATTCACTCAACTCTGTGATTCATGGGCTTGCCATTGAGTACAAGGGGATGGATACAAGCAGAAGTGGAAGTTCCAATCGGGTAAGGAAATAAGAAGGTGAATTGACCTGCAAGTTACTCATCACAAATCCTCAGTGTCAGGCATAGAACAGCAGTGACTGAGGTCTGGCAGCAGGCTCACACTTCTTTATGTCTGAAATGCGTGATGACATGGACCAAAATGTTAAAATTTTAGGAAGTGCAATTTTTCATTCCCTCTATTTTAACGCAGTCGCTGCCTTCCAGAAGGCAATGGGTGTGGGGTGTCTCTAACAAGGCCAGCATTTATTACCCCTCCCTAATTGGCCTTGAGAAGGTTAGCCACTTGCTTGAGGAGCTGCAGCCCATGTGGTGACTATGTTCCCACAGTATTGGTAGGTGAGAGTTGCAGGACTTTGATCTAGCATTGATAAAGGAGCAGTAGCAAAGAGGTCAGAGTATAAACCCCCCCCCCCCCCCCCACATAATGATGTAGTCTGAGATTAGTAATACCCCATTAGTCACCACAGAGAATGGCAACATATGCTAATATTGACCTCTGAACCCAGTGGTTTAAATTGCTGTATTTCTGTTCGCTCACACTGACCCTCAATATGTGGTACCTTCCAAGCACCGATTATATTAAAGTATTCATTTTGGAAAGTCAATAGGTTCACCTGATTGAAGATGTGAATCCTGGATGGTGATGGGTCTGCATTGTGTATCAAGTGGGGTTAATTCTGTAAGTGTTAGTGGAAGCTGAGGCAATTATCTAACAGCGGTCTGCTGTTTTCAACTGCTGTCCTTCACAGTTCAAGTGACAAATAGTCATTCATTTGGAGCTGTGTGAGAGCCTCCAAAATATTTTTTTAAAAACAAAGCATTATTTATCTGAGAGAGAGCTACCAACCAGAAAAAGGAAAACGCTGAAAATGCACACACAGGATGATCAGAATCTTAATGTATTGCGTGTTTCCAGAATTCTTGGTTTAACTAAAAGGGCAAATGCAGTTTCTCTGAATATTTTCCAAGGACGGGGGGGGGGGGGGGGGGGGGGTGCTCAATGTGTGCCAAATCTCAACACTCTCTCGTTTCAGGCTGGTACACGAGCTTGGAGTTATTGATGCTTCAGATTGGGACCCTTGCATTACATCGAATTGGGCTGTCGGGGTTGCTTCTAACGCCACGTAGGGAGACTTTGATGTTATTGCTGTACAGTCTACTGTGTATAATATTTCTGCCGTGGTGTCCTGACCTCAGCAGTTTCAGTGCATGATCCACAAAGAAGAAGTGTAGCTCCTTTCACAACCTCAGCATCTCCCAAGGTGCCTCACAGCCAATAAAGTCCCCTTTTTATGATTTTGGCTGGGAAAGAAGCACTGGCCAGATAATGCAGCAAACTCCCATACTGTTCTTTAAGTAGTGCAATGGGACTTTTGATGTCTGCCTAAGAGAGCATATGGAGCCTCAGTTCAACATCCGATCCAAAGGATGGCAGCCCTGACAGGGCAGCACTCCCTCGGTACTGCACTGAAATGTCGGCCTTGAAATGTACTCAAAATTGTGGTCTGGGCTTTGAGCCCACAACCTGCTGACTTAGGCAAGCGTGCCACTGACTCAGTAAGGACTGAAGGAGCTTCCGGGCGTCAAAGTAAAATAGGGAACTTAATTGACTTTCGTTTTCAAAGAACATTGGAGCTGTGAAAGACTGGTGGAACTTGAAAACAGGACCAGATGGATTCCTGATAGGAAAGGCTCCAAACAAGGTTATTCATCCTTGAACCTCATGGGACTTTGGAAGGGGAAAATGGATGGAGTTGTGCCTTTCTATTCAAAACATTACTTGTTAATTAAGCTGAAATATCAGTGCTCTTACCTCCTGACTCAAACGGTCGTGGGCTCAAGACCGACTCCAGGACTTGAGCGCACAATCTAGGCTAATGTTTCAGTTGCAACATTGAGGAAGTAGGGCTTTTTCAGATGCGTCATTAAACCAGGAGCCCGAACTGCCTGTTCAGACAGATTGTTTAAAATTTCCTATGGTCGATATTCTTGATATTACAACCAACTATCACCAAAGCCCATTGCTGTTTGTAGAACTTGTGCATAAGAACAAGTTTGTTATTCAAATAGAATCCCGACAATGCAGGTACACGGCAATCAGAGTGTCAGTGAATATGAAGATTGCAGAATGAAAGGTCCACAGGCAGATCCCAGTACCACTATCCCCCTGAACATCTATCGGGAGCAAAGAATGCCTGGGGTCACTATGGCCTCTACTACGCAACCTAAGCCAACTGGCAAAGAATGGACATCGATACTGTAGCGCTAACAATTGTACTCAAAGACGAGAGACTAGTACAATCGAGGCTTTATTGATGTGCGATGCTATTCCTCCATCTGCAACTGTAGACTAGGGTCTGAGTGACTCGCACGCATATTTATACACCAGCTCCCTGTGGGCGGAGCTAGCCGGCAGGGGCTTACCGGAGGAACCTGTATTATAGGTACAGGCATACATCCCCCTACTGCAAGTACACATCACTACAGTGGTTATATCACCACATTCACCCCCTGTAAAAAAAATGAGTCCGGCGGGGGTGACATGTAACTATAAAACAAAGGATGAGCTATTTACAAGAGGGTCCAAACAAAGAAAACCAAGAGTCCATCCGGTTAGCAGGTCACAGGTTGAGCCGAACCGGCGGTCGAATGTTCCGCTGTGATCGGCATAGCTGTGGTGGCGACGTCGGTGCAGGTGCTGGCGGTGTTGGTGCTGGCTGCTGGCGGGATGACTCCGAGAGCGAGCCGAAATCTTCCGAGAGCGAGCCGAAATCTTCTGTGTCCACCAGTGTGGGCAGGGGGACGAGGGATGGACCTGGTGGGGACAAATAGGGGGGCGCCGGGGAAAAGGAGGATGGCGCGGGGGGAAAAGAGGGCGTGGGCATGGGATCGGCACCTGAGGGAGCCAGGTCCCGGAGCGAGACTGTGTCCTGGCGGCCCTCTGGGAACTCCACGTAGGCATACTGAGGGTTGGCGTGGAGAAGGCGTACTTTGTCCACCAGGGGTTCTGCCTTGTGGTGCCGGACATGCCTATGGAGAAGGACTGGGCCCGGAGTCGTGAGCCACGTCAGGAGTGACACCCCGGATGTAGACTTCCGAGGGAAGGCAAAAACACGTTCATGGGGTGTACTGTTAGTTGCGGTGCACAGTAGCGACCGAATGGAATGGAGCGCGTCAGGGAGGACCTGCTGCCAGGGAGCGGCTGGGAGGTTCCTGGACCGTAGGGCCAGCTGGACGGCCCTCCATACTGTCCCGTTCTCCCTCTCTACCTGCCTGTTTCCCCGGGGGTTGTAGCTGGTCGTCCTGCTGGAGGCGATACCTCTGCTGAGCAGGAAATGACGCAGCTCATCGCTCATGAATGAGGATCCCCTGTCACTGTGGATGTAGTCGGGGAAACCGAACAGGGCGAAAATGGAATCCAGGGCCTTGATGACGGTGGCAGACGTCATATCCAGGCATGGGATGGCGAAGGGGAACCTAGAAAATTCATCGACCACACTAAGGATGTAGGTGTTGCGGTCGGTGGAGGGAAGGGGCCCTTTGAAGTCCACGCTGAGGCGTTCAAAGGGGCGGGACACTTTCACCAGGCGCGCGCGATCTGGCTGGTAGAAGTGCGGCTTGCACTCGGCACAGATCTGGCAGTCTCTGGTGACTGTCCGTACTTCCTCGATGGAGTAGGGCAGATTGCGGGCTTTGATCAGATGGTACAAGCGGGTGACCCCCGGATGGCAAAGGCTGTCGTGCAAGGCACGGAGCTGGTTCACTTGTGCGCTGGCACATGTACCTCGGGAGAGGGCGTCTGGGGGCTCGTTGAGCTTGCCGGGGCGATACAAGATCTCGTAGTTGAAGGTGGAGAGCTCGATTCTCCACCGCAAGATTTTGTCATTCTTGATCTTGCCCCGCTGCGTGTTGTTGAACATGAAGGCTACCGACCGTTGGTCAGTGAGGAGAGTGAATCTCCTGCCGGCCAGGTAATGCTTCCAGTGCCGCACCACTTCAACGATTGCCTGGGCCTCCTTTTCAACAGAGGAATGCCAAATTTTGGAGGCGTGGAGGGTGCGTGAAAAGAATGCCACGGGTCTGCCTGCCTGATTCAGCGTGGCGGCAAGTGCGACATCTGAAGCGTCGCTTTCCACTTGGAAAGGCAGTGTCTCGTCTACTGCGTGCACCCCCGCCCAGGCTATGTCTGTTCTAATACGGGCAAAGGCCTGTTGTGCCTCGGCCGAGAGGGGAAAATGTGTGGACTGGATAAGTGGGCGGGCCTTGTCCGCGTATTGTGTGAACCACTGGGCGTAATAAGAAAAGAACCCAAGGCAGCGTTTGAGGGCCTTGGGGCAGTGGGGGAGGGGGAGCTCCATGAGGGGGCTCATGCGGTCGGGGTCGGGCCCCAGTAGTCCGTTTTGGACTACGTAGCCGAGGATGGCTAAGCGGTCTGTGCGGAACACGCACTTCTCCTTGTTGTACATGAGATTAAGGAGCGATGCGGTGTGCAGGAATTTAGAAAGGTTGGCATCATGGTCCTGCTGGTCATGGCCGCAGATGGTGACATTGTCGAGGTATGGGAAGGTGGCCTGCAGTCCGTACCGGTCAACCATTCGGTCCATTTCACGTTGAAATACCGAGACTCCATTCGTGACGCCGAAGGGAACCCTAGGAAATTGGTACAGATGACCGTCTGCCTCTGAAGGCAGTGTAGGGACGGTCCGATTTACGGATGGGGAGCTGGTGGTAGGCGGATTTCAGGTCAATAGTAAAGATGACCCGGTACTGTGCAATCTGATTGACCATATCAGAAATGCGGGGGAGGGGGTACACGTCAAGCTGCGTGTACTGTTTAATGGTCTGGCTGTAGTCCACGACCATCCTGTGCTTCTCCCCGGTCTTAACCACTACCACCTGGGCTCTCCAAGGGCTGTTGCTGGCCTCGATGATACCCTCCCGAAGCAGCCGCTGGACTTCGGACCTGATGAAGGCCTTGTCCTGGGTGCTGTACCGTCTGCTCCTGGTGGCGACGGACTTGCAGTCTGCGGTCAGATTGGCAAAGAGTGAGGGAGGCTCGACCTTGAGGGTCGCGAGGCAGCAAACGGTGAGGGGAGATAGGGGTCCGCCGAATTTGAGGGTGAGGCTCTGGAGATTGCACTGGAAATCCAGGCCTAGTAAGAGTGATGCGCAGAGGTTGGGGAGAATGTACAGATGGAAACGGTCGAATTCCACGCCCTGTACAGTAAGTTTAACCAGGCAGAAACCCCGGATCGGGACAGAGTGGGACCCGGAGGAGAGAGAGATCTGCCGGTTGGCGGGATGGACCGCAAGGGAATAGCACCTTACCGTGTCCGGGTGAACGAAGCTCTCGGTGCTCCTGGAGTCGATGAGGCAGGAGGCCACGTGGCCGTTGACCAGCACCGATGTGGAAGAGGGTGCCAGGTTGCGAGGACGCGACTGGTCGAGCGTAACGGAGGTGAGTAGCAGGCGATTGGCAGTCGAGTCAGATGAGTCCAGCGAGGAGCGATAGCGACCCGTGTCCCGTGGCCCCGTCCCGGCGGGGGGACAAAATGGTGGCGCCAGGAGTACCTGTGGGTAAAATGGCGGCGCCCATGGAGCGCACGTTGTGGGGTCGGGCCAAAATGGTGGCACCTATGGAACGCACATGGCGGTGGTGGATGAAGATGGCGGCGCCCATGGAGTGCACGTGGCGGGGCGGCGAAAGATGGCGGCGCCCACTGATCGCACGTGGGGTCGGGGGAAGCGGTCGGCGGGGCCCATTGAGCTAGCGGCTGAGGCGAGGGGACCGGGGGGGGCGATAGCGGCAACCGTCCGGGACTGACACACCGCTGCAAAGTGGCCTTTCTTGCCACAAGCTTTGCAGGTCACGGTGCGGGCCGGGCAGCGCTGGCGGGGGTGCTTTTGCTGACCGCAGAAGTAACAGCGGGCACCCCCAGGGAGCGCGATGCGGCGAGCAGCGCAGGCGTAGTGCGCGGGGGCGGCTGCTGGGGGGGCCGTTTGCGGGGCCCACGATGGGTAGGACGGGTGGGCCTGGGGAGCCGTTTAGGGGTCCACGAGGGGTAGGATGGGTGGGCCGAGTGGCTAGCGGAGTAAGATCGCGCACTACGGGACGCGGCCGTCATGGAAAGCGCCAGGGCCTTTGCGGCCGCGAGGTCGGGGGCGGCCCCTTCCAGCAGTCGTTGCCGGATGGGGTCCGATGCAATGCCTGTAACAAAGGCATCGCGCATGAGTAAGTCAGAGTGTTCCGTGGCTGTGAGGGCCTGGCAGTCGCAGTCTCGTACCAGAGGTATAAGGGCCCTCCAGAAGTCCTCAATCGACTCACCCGGCTGCTGGACGCGAGTAGAGAGTTGATGCCTCGCAAACAGGGTGTTGGCCGACTGTGCGTCGATAGTTCTCCTTGAGCAGTTCCATAGCTGTGGTGTAGTCAGTCGCATCTTGAATTAGCGGAAAGACACTGGAGCTAAGTCTGGAGTACAGGAGTTGCTTTTTCTGAGCCTCCGTCGGGGGAGGGTCCGCTGAAGAGATGTAGGCCTCAAAGACTGCGAGCCAGTGATCAAAGTCTTTCCTGGCGTGAGGCCACTGCGGATCCAGCTGCAGACGGTCAGGCTTGATTCTGATGTCCATGGTGAACGGAAAATCTCACAGCAATAAATGAATGAAATGAAAATGAAAATCGCTTATTGTCACGAGTAGGCTTTAATGAAGTTACTGTGAAAAGCCCCTAGTCACCACATTCCGCCGCCTGTCCGGGGAGGCTGGTACGGAAATCGAACCGTGCTGCTGGCCTGCTTGGTCTGCTTTAAAAGCCAGCGATTTACCTGAGTGAGCTAAACCAGCCTTGTAGCGCTAACAATTATACTCAAAGATGAGAGACTAGTACAATCGAGGCTTTATTGCTGTGTGATGCTATTCCTCCATCTGCAACTGTCGACTCGGGTCTGAGTGACTCACACGCATATTTATACACAAGCTCCCTGTGGGCGGAGCTAGCCGGCAGGGGCTTACCGGAGGAACCTGTATTACAGGTACAGGCATACATTCCCCTACTGCAAGTACACATCACTACAGTGGTTATATCACCACAGATACTCTATAGATATATGATCTAAGTGTATTCAACACTGCCAGCTGTGGCTCAGTGATAGCATTTCTTGTCCCTACATCACAAGGTTATCATAGAATTCCTACAGAACAGAGAGAGACCATTCAGCCCCTCAAGTCTGCACTGACCCTCGGAAAGAGCACCCGACCTAGGCTCACTCCCCTGCCCTATCCCTATAACCCCATAACCCCAACTAACTTGCAGATCTTTGGACACTAAGGAGCAATTTGGCATGGCCAATCTACCTAACCTGAACATCTTTGGACCGTGGGAGGAAACCTACGCAAACACGGGGACAAAGTGCAAACTCTACACAGACAGTCACCCAGTTGCACCCGGGTCCCTGGCGCAGTGAGGCAGCAGCGCTAACCACTGTGACACCGTACCACCCTTTAAGGTTTCAAGCCGCACTCCAGAGACTTGAGACCTCAGGCCACTGCACCAGTGAAGCACTGAGGAGGCATTTCTTCTGCATGTAAAGGATCCCACGAAAGTATTTTGAAAAGAGGTGAGGGAGCTCTTCCAGGGATCCTGACCAATATTCAAAATCTGGGCGTTTTCCACATTACCTAGAATTACAGAATATTCAGCACAGGAACAGATTGAGGGAGCTTGCTATGTACAAATTGGCTGTCCCTTTTCTTATAGTTCATGAGTGACTACACTTCGAAAGCACTTCATTGTTCAATGTTTTGGGACGCCTGGAGCCTATGAAAAGTGATGAAAATGCACTTTCTATTTTCCTTTGCATTAACAGGATAAACCTTCCCTTTATGTATCTGTGGACTCCATATAATCAGATGCAGCTTTTAAGCTGCCACTTGTCTTTAGGTTGCAGGAAAGCTGGGAAGCTGCAGAGAATGCTGAAAGCCGGCACCCGTACCCTGATAGCAGAATTCTAACTGTACAAATTAAGCAGGTATCTTTGCAATGCAGAGAGCAGTAAAGTGACTGCCCCACGATTGCGCTAAATCAGTGTCTTGTGATCAAGGGCATACATATTCTGTATTTTTATAGAACATATTTTTCAAAAATGTAACTCCTTTAGTAATTGCAACAAAAAAAATCACACAACCAATGTGTTTATTCACAAAACAATCCAGCTAGTCACTGCCTCAAACACAATCTGGTCCTCTGTAAATGCAGGAGTTCAATTCATGGGCTGTTACTGAGATGTGAAATAGGGAGCATCTTCTACTGCTGTGGGCATCTAACTGTGAGGCACCTGTAATTTGACTCGACTCTGGTTAGTTGCAGCTGGGAGCATGCCACCTGGGGATCCCCCAAGTGTGGATCAGAGTGAACTTTGTGTGTTGTTGCTGCATTGTCTGCAGAAACCTGGGGAAATCAGAGAGATGAATACACAAGAGACAGCAGGGGGGAATCAGCAAATGAGTTTTCAGCAGCTGATTGGTAACAATGGGGCTTTTTAAGACAATTACAGTCACCACCAGTAGCAGCAGAGGCTGAAAATGCTCCCTTCCTCCCTCTCTCACTCTTTCTGTCTCTCTCTTGTGATGTCGTCACCCACGCATTGACAGTTTGCTACAGTCAGAGACTTCTAATGACTCGACAGATGGCTTACAGGAGACTGAAATATCCTTTCCTCTCTGTCACACGGCAACACTTCTGCTTAATTAGAGCACTGGGTCACATGATATTTCTGCTGCCGAGGTCTTGGAGCCAGCCTTTCCCACTTTGAAGTGACAGAGAACGCAGCAACAGGACAAGGTGAGTACGGTGTCTCCTCGTTCTCCCTGTATGTAAGGTGGGCTTTGTGATTCACGCGGGCAGTGTCTCAGGTGAGCATTAGAGAAAGCGCTCTGTGTGTGGGGGTATTGAAATGTGTTTTGGGCAACTACTGTGGATCAAACAAGTACACTGATGTCCAAACCTCCCTCCCTGTGCAGCTGACTGTACAGAATCAGGTGAAGCACTGGGTGATATCGGGAGCATTTAATGTTATTTTTCTGTTGATGAGGGACTCTGTTGTGGTCAGAGGCCGTGGAAAATTGGACAATCCTATAATCAGACCTGTGAAAGGAATTGAATCTTGGAGTTTGTGGGGACCAAGATGGAAAATTCTGTGACTTAAAATATAATTATCTTTGGATATTGTTTTCTCTCTACTAGGCTGTTTGACATTCTCCTTCATCATAATAAGATTAGGGAATTAAGTCCCATCTTTGAACCGAGGTTTAGGTTTTGCAGTACACGGTTGTATGTTATCTGCTCCATGCCTCCTCTAGCTCTCTCCGCACAGTGTAACAGCGAAGTGGATGTTTAACACCTCCCAGATGTGATGGGGATGCCAGAAACACAGCACACCAATTAACAAAGCAAGCCTGCAGCTTGACAGGCGAGCGAGGCACAAGTGAAAGGAGGAGCAAGACTCATGCTAAAATAACTCGCAGTGAATTAAACACCGTATCAATCCACCTTCGGGGTCACCAACCCTTCAGGGTTGTTCTGGGTCTCCAGGAATTAATTAATCCTCTGGACTCCACTGAAAGCCATCCAGGAGAAAAATCTTTGAGATTTACAAAAAACTGATTTTCCATCTAATTTTCTTGGAATACTTTTGTTTGAGTTATTACAAATGTTGGAGATATGATAAAAATGCAGACTGACTATGCAGGGTTGTTGATGGAGGCAGACCTTGAGATGAAATCTGTGTCAAACCAGAACTGGCAACATCAGTTTATTGTGTAAAACAAAAAGGGCCGGATATCGTGGTTAGATAACGGGATGAGGGCCACGGCAAACACAGGTTCATGTGGGTAATTCTCAGTTTCATGCCTGGGCAGTAGCGTGACAGAACACCAATGGGACTGCTTTCAATATCAGACAGTCCAGCCACTCCTCTCCATCACATTGAGAATAAGCCCCACAGTGACAGGAGTGCCTGTAGGCAGAGTGTGGAAGGAGCAAACTCGATGGGTCATCTGGCCGTTCCCTTCTCCGTGTTTTCTTGTTCTGAGTCTCGAGGTGCGACTGAAGTTGTGCTCAATAACAGAAAGAGGGATCTGCACTATGTACCTCAGGATGACACAAAGCACTGTATGGCTGATTGTGTACTTTTAAAAAATGTGCCTTGTAAGAAATGGAGTAACCAGCTATTGAACGGCCATTGGGTAGATTAGGGGCCTCAGTGGGAAACGCACGGCCGAGGCTGCACTTAGTCCCGTTTCCTGCACTGAGGAGCTCTGCTCTCTTCCCCCATACCCTGGAGTCCATGCCCATCGTCGACAAATGTCAGCCTGGCTGGCACCTCCCCTGCCAGCAGTACCTGGGTAGCGCCAGCTGGCACTGCCAGGGTGCCAGACTGGCAGTGCCAAGGCTCCAGGCTGGCACCAGCAGTATCAGGGTGTCACCCTGCCTAGAAGGCATGCACATGGGGGTCTCCACTCCCCTGGGAGGATCTCACAGTGCCGTTCCATCTGGTCCCCATTTGTGGAGACCAGAAGAGCGCTCACTTGAGATCTCCAAGGCAAAGGGGCTAGATTCCATGCCTCTGGTAGATCAGGGGAATGCATATTAGAGTGAGACAGCTATTAGCGTGAGACTAGCTCTCTCACTCTATGTGGATTTGTTAAAAGGTGGGCGGGATTCACATTGCGACATACGCTAGATTGCGTTAGATCTCGAGAGGTGTGGTGAGCCGGGTAAATCCCAGAAGCAAGATTTCCCAGCACCCACCGGTCGCATAACATTGTGCCTCGATGCCTTTTGGGCGCAATCCAGCTGGTAGATTTCACCCATTATTTTTAATCACAAGTATGATATCCGGATTGAGTCTAATTATCGAATACGTAAAGGGACTAGAGAAGCTTATCTTCTTCTCAAAGTTGTGTGGACGGTGATATCCACAAGATTTCAGCCCCTCTAATAACTGTAATTCAGATTTCACTTGGACTGGGAGAAAATTGAAGAATTGGATGTTGTATGGTCTCCGATCGATCCTGAAGAAAGTGAGCCAAACTCCTGTTCAATGTCCAGGCTGGGACAGTGCCTCTAACCTTCAGTTAGCCGCTGCACAAGAATCTAAGCAACAAGGGCGGAATGGTGGTGCAGTGGTTAGCACTACTGCCTCACAGGGCTGAGGACCCAGGTTCGATTCCGGCCCCAGGTCACAGTCCATGTGGAGTTTGCACATTATATTTGAGGCTTTGATGTCTGCTGATTTGTTGGGAAAGTTGGTGCATGTTTGTCTTGTCAGCAATTTGTCTGTGCTACAGGTGCAAGGCAGAAAAATAAGGATGAATTTGTCGCTAAACTCACTTCTGGATAACTTAATCCTGTTGTGTATCTGTGGACACTCGCAAGCTCATTGCTCTGCCAGCTGGATTACCCATGAACTGCAGTAATGCTACACTTAGGCCACCAATTTGCACTTGGGGAGAGGATATAGAACCTGTAATTTGTTAGCATTCCTCTGGCTGGTATCCCCCCCCCCCCCCCCCCGCCCCCACCAAGTTTCTTTGCCTTGTAGCCACCTGGGTTGGCCACTTCCTGACTTTAAAATGGAGATCTGCTAAGAATGCAGGGAAATTCAGTCAAACGCAGGAAAACAAGCAGGTGCAAAATCTCCTGTATATTAGAACTGGCAAAAACCCAGACAGCACTGAAACTGATGACCATCTACATATTGATGAGCGATCCCCGGGAACAATTGAAACAGTTAAGATAATCAAGACCAAACCAGACTCCCCGGCGCCAGCGGGAGCCAAAACAAAGGAAGGCCAATGGACACTTAGGAACTGCCCAGCGATCAGGGAACAGCTCCAGTATTGGAGAAATCGATCCAAGTGATCAGAACTCAGTCCAATCACTTGGAACCAGGTACGCGGTACACCTAAAAGGGCGCAAAGCCCCTGGGGACTATAAAGTAGAGTCCCCAAGTTCAATTCGTCCTTCTTGGCAGCTCTCAAAGAACTCTTGACCGTGACTCTCAACTCGGAGAGACTTGCCTAGCAGCTGCACCAACCAAGTAAGTGTCCAGTCAATGCACGCTACGAGATAGGCGCTCCTAACCATTGGTCCATACCAGCTGGAAGCCTGCAGACTCAGGATCGAACGAGAGGCCATTGTTCCCCTGACCTAGTGGGTCCCTTTTCTAAAGCTAAGTATTGGCCTGTTAGTGTTAGAAATAGTCTAGTGAGTAATATTTTATGCATGAGTAGCGATTGACTGTGTATATAATAAATGTGTTTTGATTTGAACCTTACTAACTGGTGTATTAAGTTATTGATCAGCACTTGAACTTGAACCTCGTGGTGGTATCATAAAGATACCTGGCGACTCTAGAGCAAAGGTTATAAAACAGAGCAATTAAGTATAAAGCACACTTAGCAAAATTAGCAACAGCCTGATCTCCGATGGTCATACCTTCACCTATCTACGTCTTTAGGGCTACTGGGAAATGACTGTGGAGTAAGCCCAGCTGAATTTCTCTTTCAGGGAGCTGACACAAACACGATGGGCTAAATGGCCTCCTTCCATGCTGTGTAATCATTCCATGGTTCCAGGTTCTGGAATTTCCTCCTTACATCCATTCACCTCTCCAGCTCTTCCTACTCCTTTTAAAATTGGTTGAAACTTATACCTTGTTGAGTTAAGGGGCTCAGCGGGGGGGGGGGGGGGGGGGGGGGGGGGGGTTTGAGTGTGACTGTGTTTGAGGAGCTGTTTGTCATGGGGGAGGGGGAGAGAAGGGGGAGCGGGGGTGAAAAAGGAAGAAAATCTGTACAGACTGTATAGTTAACTGTTGAGAAGTGTGTTTCCCGGGGTGATTATTTCCTGTAACCTGCTTTGATACATGTTTGGAATAAAATACATTTATTAAAAAAAAATAAACTTATACCTTGTACCCGAACAACTGGTCACCTATCCAAATGTCTCCTCCATGGTTCTGTTCCCATTATCTCTGATTACAGCCTCATGAAGTAGCTAAGGATGTTTTTTTTCTACGTAAAAAGCAGTATATAAATGCAAGTTGCCATGCCCTGTAGTACTACGTGCATGCTCAGCATGTCAGTAATCGTGGAGATTAAGAATTGGGGAAGCTTGCAGCAGCTTGCAGTTTCCTGTCACTCTGAATTGGGGCCAGTGATTTATTAGCATGCAGTGGGTCTTCCACTCACTGCTGTGGGCTTTTGCTTCTGAATATCACAAATTATGCTTCCTGAGCTGAGTTACAATTACAAGTGGTCCAGTTTGATAGGTTAGTTGTTGCCTAGGGTTAGATTAATTAAATCATGAATTTTTAATGATCTAGGTCTAAATGAGAGATTGGGAAGAATCACATTGCACCCAGGGGCATGTTTTTTTAAAAAAATAATTTCTATTGAGATTTTCCAAAACATATCACAAAAAGAAAATAACAATAACAAGAAACCAGTATTAACAACAACAAAAAGAAAAACACACTAGCCCCCAAAACCAAACCACCCCCCCCCCCCCCCAGTAACTACAAAAAGAAGAAATAGATAAACACCCGGTATATTCAATTCTCCCCCCCCCCCCCCACCCCCCCACCCCCCCCCCCCCCCCCCCCCCCCCCCCCCCCGTTGCTGCTGCTGCCGGCCTATTTTCTTACCGCTCTGTCAAGAAGTCCAGGAAAGGCTGCCACCGCCTAAAGAACCCTTGTACTGATCCCCTCCGGGCAAATTTCACCCTCTCCAACTTGATGAACCCCGCCATATCATTGATCCAGGCCTCCACACTTGGGGGTCTCGCATCCTTCCATTGAAGCAGAATCCTCCGCCGGGCTACTAGGGACGCAAAGGCCAGCACACCGGCCTCTTTCGCCTCCTGCACTCCCGGCTCCACTGCTACCCCAAAAATTGCGAGCCCCCAGCCTGGCATGACCCTGGATCCTACCACCCTCGACACCATTCTTGCTACCCCCTTCCAGAACTCCCCCAGCGCTGGGCATGCCCAAAACATATGGGCGTGGTTCGCTGGGCTCCCCGAGCACCTGACACACCTGACTTCACCCCCAAAAAACCTACTCATCCTCGTCCTGGTCATGTGGGCTCTGTGCAGCACCTTGAACTGTATGAGGCTAAGCCTCGCACAGGAAGAGGAGGAATTCACTCTCTACAGGGCATCCGCCCACGTCCCCTCCTCAATCTCCTCACCCAGCTCCTCCTCCCATTTACCCTGCATGACGTGGTACACGTCCGAAATCCTCCCCCCTCCAACCCATACCCCTGAGAGCACCCTGTCCCGTACCCCACGTGGGGGCAGCAGAGGGAACCCCTCCACCTGCCGCCTGGCAAACGCCCTAACCTGCATGTACCTAAACATGTTCCCCAGGGGGAGCCCAAACTTCCCCTCTAACTCACCCAGGCTCGCAAACCTCCCATCCACAAACAGGTCCCTCAACCTCCTAATACCTACCCTGTGCCAGCCAAGAAACCCGCCATCGATGCTCCCTGGTACAAACCGGTGGTTCCCCCGTATCGGGGACTCCATCGAGCCCCCCACCTTCCCCCTATGCCGTCTTCATTGCCCCCAAATTTTGAGGGTAGCTGCCACCACCGGGCACGTGGTATACCTCATTGGAGGGAGCGGCAACGGCGCCGTTACCAGCGCCTCCAGGCTCGTGTCCACGCAGAACGCCATCCCCATCCTCTTCCATGCTGCCCCTGCCCCATCCATTACCCACTTACGCACCATCGCTGCGTTGACAGCCCAGTAGTACCCACAGGTTGGGCAGTGCCAGCCCCCACTTATCCCTGCCCTGCTCCAAAAACACCCTTCTCACCCTCGGAGTCCCATGCGCCCATACAAATCCCGTAATATTCCTGTTGACCCTCTTAAAAAAGGCCTTCGGGATAAGGATGGGGAGGCACTGGAACAGAAACAAAAACCTTGGGAGCACCATCATCTTGACAGACTGCACCCTCCCCGCCAGTGACAGCGGCAACATGTCCCATCTTTTAAACTCCTCCTCCATTTTCTCCACCAGCCTAGTGGGGTTAAGTTTGTGTAGGGCCCCCCAGCTCCTAGCCACCTGGACTCCCAGGTACCTAAAGCTCCTCCCTGCCCTTTTCAGCAGGAGCCTATCAATCCCCGCCTCTTGATCCCCCGGGTGCACGACGAACAGCTCACTCTTACCCAGGTTGAGCTTGTACCCAGAAAAGCTCGGTAGCATGGTGGTTAGCATAAATGCTTCACAGCTCCAGGGTCCCAGGTTCGATTCCCGGCTGGGTCACTGTCTGTGTGGAGTCTGCACGTCCTCCCCGTGTGTGCGTAGGTTTCCTCCGGGTACTCTGGTTTCCTCCCACAGTCCAAAGATGTGCGGGTTAGGTGGATTGGCCATGCTAAATTGCCCGTAGTGTCCTAAAAAGTAAGGTTAAGGGGGGGGGGTTGTTGGGTTATAGGTATAGGGTGGATGCGTGGGGTGACATTCACCAGCACCACCCGCTCCCCTTGCAACTTGCCGCTCACCATCACATACCTCCCTCCACTGTCAGCCACCACCTTCGACGCCTCAAACGACACCCTTTTTCCCACCAGATTCGCCACCCCCCGATTTTTTTGCATCCAGCCCCGAATGAAACACCTGGCCTACCCAGCCCTTCCTCAGTCTAACCTGGTCCGCCACTTTCAGGTGCGTCTCTTGGAGCATGGCCACGTCCGCCTTCAGCCCCTTCAGGTGCGTAAACACCCAGGCCCGTTTGACCGGCCCATTCAGCCCCCTCACATTCCAAGTTATCAGCCGGATCAGAGGGCTCCCTGCCCCCCTCCCCTGCCAACTAGCCATAACCCATCCCCGGCCCTCCCCAGGCCAGCGCCCCTCGCTCCGCCCGTTCCCCACGGCGGCAAACCCCCACCCCGGCCCCCCCTGCAGACTCCAGCTCCTTCCTGGCCATTTCAGCAGCAACCCTGTACCCCCCCCCCCCCCCCCCCGCCCCCTGCCCAGGGCTAGGACCCCTCCCAGCCACATTACTCCCTCCATAGCACTCCCGTGAGCCAGCTAACTTCTGCTGACCCTGGCAGCTCCCGCCACACCTCCGAGCCCCCCCCCCCAACGTGGGACTACTTCTCCTCCCCCAGACCCATCAGCAGACCCTCCTCCTCCCCCTCCCACGCGGGAAACAAGCCCGTGCTTCTCAGCTCCGACCCCGCCCCCATCCACCCTCAGCGCGGGAAACAGAAGAAAAGCCCGCGCTTTCCCTCTGCCCGACCCCACCCACGCAAAAAAAAAGACAGCACCCCACCCGCCCAAGAACCAACACACAACCAGCTTAAAACAGCATAAAACAGCATAACACAGAGACCCTCCCTCTTATTTACAAACCCCTGACCCTCTGTCAGAGTCCAACTTCTCGGCCTGCACAAAGGCCCACGCCTCCTCCAGGGACTCAAATAAAAGTGCCGGTCCTTGAATGTGTCCCACAGACGCGCCAGGTGTAACATGCCAAACTTCACGCTCTTTCTGTGGAGCACCGCCTTCGTCCGGTTGTATCCGGCTCTCCGCTTAGACACCTCTGTACTCCAGTCCTGGTAGATCCGCACTACCGTGTTCTCCCACTTGCTGCTCCGCTCCTTCTTGGCCCACCTAAGCACGCACTCCCGGTCAGTGAACCGGTGGAACCGCACCAGCACCACCCGTGGCAGCTCATTCGGCTTGGGCCTCCTGGCCAGTATTCCGTGGGCCCCCTCCAGCTCCAGGGGCCCCTGGAAGGACCCAGATCCCATCAGCGAGTTCAGCCAAACGACCACATAGGCCCCCAGGTCTGACCCCTCCAGCCCCTCCGTGAGGCCCAGGATCATAAAATTTTTCCGCCTCGACCGGTTCTCCATCTCCTCGAACCGCTCCTGCTACTTTTTATGGAGTGCCTCGTGCATCTCCACCTTTACCGCGAGGGCCGCGGCCTCATCCTCTCTTTCGGAGGCTTGTTGTCGGAGCTCCCGGATCTCCATCCCCTGGCTGCCTGCGTCGCCAGCAGCTTGTCCGTATTCGCCTTCAAGCGAGTCTAGCAGCTCCACCTTTAGCTCCTGAAAACATCGCTGGAGAGTCTCCTGCTGCACCTGCGCTCAATGCCTCCATTCTTCGAGGCCTCCACCGGCCGCCATCTTGATTCTCTTCCCCCGCTTTTTCTTGGGCGCTGCCACCGCTATTCTGCTGGCCCCGCTCCTGGTCAAGACTATAAACCACTGGGGATCCGCTGCAGACACCTTCCCACGTCGGGAACCGTCGAACAAGTACCGCTGGGGGCCCTTAAAAAGAGCCCAAAAGTCCGTTCCTGACGGTAGCTGCCGAACGTGCGGCTTAGCTCCGCATAGCCACAACCAGAAGTTTTACACCCAGGGACATGTTAACAGCCCGGCATGAGTTGGTTTCCTTGTTTAACAACCATTTTGACAATAGCTGAAAGATGCTGAACGAGGAGGTCAGGGTGCACTCACAAGCTAGGCTGTGTGACAGTATGATTTTAACTAACTTTGGGTTTAATGTGGTACTAGTGACAAACCCTGTGAAGCGTTGACCATCCACTACACTACACAATCCAACACAGTCACTAATTGTTTTAAGCTGCTTGCCCGAAAGTGACCCTCGGTAAATGTCCAGAAACTGCTTGTGTTATTATCGAGGGCCAAAGCAGCAGTGGAAGGTTGTAACAATGTGACTAGGCGGGTTGATTGATGTGCTCTGCAGTTCAATGAGGAGAACCCCTCTCTGGCTCTCAATTCGATCTGACACTGGCTAACCAGCCAATCAGTTTAAAATTGTTATTCCAGCATTCTGTGGGTTCTAACTTTCTCTCAGCACATTTGTTCAGGTACCGAATTCCAACGGACTAAACGCCTTCCCTTTCATTCACATCATCCAGAATTTGAACTATATTCCTTTCTACTTGCTGCAAATTGCTGCTTATTTCAGTCTGTGTGGAGGTCTAATGGAACAGACTCTTTCTCCTTCATTTCTTTGATTTGAAATTTCAGATTAAAGCATGAAATTGCTCAGTTAATTCGATTTTAATGTGCACTCGCTTTGTTGCACTAACAGCAACCGAGTTACCACTTCATATTGTCTAGAGACGGTAGCCCTATTGTGTAAAGCTGATTGACTTTGTGTCAAGTTGATCATTTTTATCAATATTTCTTGGTTAGATTATGTCATTGAATTAATTATTTAATTGGACTCCATTATAAACATTTGGAAATTTGCTGTTGATGTTCTGATGTGTACAGTTCCTGAGAAAGCAGTTGTTAGGAGCCTCTGTAAATGCAGACATCCGCACCGTGTCAAAATCCCCTGCCTATTTGGGCATGATTTCTCCTGTGGATTCTAGCTTCAGGCTGTGAGCTTCATTCAACCTGGCAACCTGGGAGTTGTTCACCGTATCCATGATGTTCTTGGGGTTTTTAATGCAAAGCTTATTCGGAGCCTGCTTCCTATGGTGAAGGGCATTTCAGAGTAATTCTATCTAAGCACAGAAGTACAAACATAGGTCAGTTTGTGATTTAACATGCCTGAGACTACAAGGGATTGTGTTTGTCAGCAGCCCATGACATAGTAAAGAGGGTGAGTAAAATAGTTGCAAATACTGATCCAACCGTGGTGAATGTATAAGTACTATTAATTCACCAGTATACTGTGTATACTGTGTTGCATTATACCATGCTATTAACCCTGTGGGCACCGATCGCGGGCAGCGGTTCCGAAACCCACGCACTCTTTGTTCCTCCGCCGCCCCGCAAGCCCCGCTGAGGGGCATGACGGCCCGCGCATGCGCGGGTTTGACGCATATGCGTGATGACATCATCTGCGCATGCGCGGGTTGGAGCCTTCCAATCTGCGCATGAGCGGCTGACGTCATCATGCGCATCAGCCGCCGTGACCCTTGGCGCGCGGGCTTAGCGACGGTCGCTAAGCCTGCGATGCCGTGCTTCACGGGGCCCCGCTGCTAGCCCCAACCGGGAGGGGAGAATCGGGTCCCGGGAGGGGGAGCGGTGGCTGCCGTGAAACACGGCCAGTTTCACGGCAGCCTTTACGACTCTCCGCATTTGCGGAGAATTGCGCCCTCGGTGTGAGGGCAGAGGTGTAAGAGTGAACCAAGTCAATGAACTCTTTCAGTAAAGAGAATATCTGTGTCTTGGTTTAGACTTCACCAACTAGCTTGGATTCTATTAACAACCAGGAATGCCAAGATCTTACCCATCACATCCCACCATCATAGTTGAGAACAGCTAACTGAAATTTGGGGTTCAGTCCTCGGCCTTCTTGACCTGTGTAATGCAGCTATTGAACCATGAGTTGAGCCTTCTTGTCTCTGACTCTAACTTATTCCTTTTCAGCACATCAAAACTGTGGAATGTTTTACTTCCCTCCGTCTTTCTGCACTGTCTATGGGCTTTTAACACCCAGGTTTACCAACCAGTGCATCTTGATCTTGCCCTCTCCTGTGAATTTGGCAACAGTGAGCCCTGACCTTTCACCAGGGATTTTCAGAAAACAAACTTTTAAGTGGTGTCGAAGATATCCACGGTGGCACAGTGGTTGGCACTGCTGTCTCACAGTGCCAGCAACCCAGGTTCGATTCCGGCGTCGGGCAACTGTGTGGAGTTTGCACGTTCTCCCCTTGTCTGCGTGGGTTTCCTCTGGGTGCTCCGGTTTCCTCCCATAGTCCAAAGATGTGCAAGTTAGGGGGATTGGCCACGCTAAATTGCCCAGAAGTGTTCAAAGGCTGGGTGGGGCTACGGAGATAGGGCAAGGTTTGGGTCTATGTAGGGAAGTCTGTCAACTGGACAGTGCAGACTCGATGGGCTGAACGGCCTTCTTCAGCACTGTAGGATTCTACGATTACCCATCTGGACAATTTTACGCTTTATAGAAAGACCTTCCGGCTAAAATAGTTGATGCTGTATTAATTATGCTCTGAAAGGTGTTGGACAAAAATATCAAGGGTGGGATTTCAGATTAAAGGTAAAAGTAAATTATTAAATATTTTGTGGAACACAATGATTGCTATACCCTTGGAACTTTGGGGATTTTGTCTGTGTAGTAGTCATTCAACATTGAATTGTGTGGGCTGAAGTTGAACTTTAGATACAAGTGAATTTTCAGAACTCTCCCATGGAGGGTTGCCTGGTTGGCTACCTCTCCTCTCAATGTGGAGTTTACTTTAGACACGTTTTGCCAAGCTCTTTTTATTGAATGCTGTGTACAGTTTCTTAGAAAAATTAAGACACATTGATATTAAACATTGTGTGGCCACACAGATAAAAGAATGTTTCAGGAACTGAAGGGAAGGTTGGGATTAAATGGTTCACACATTGTGGCACTCCAAATCTGGTTTAGGCTCTCTTTTCCATATAATATCATTATTTAGAGAAATTATGGGTGAGATCTTCCGGTTGTTCACGCCAGCGGGATCTTCCCGTTCCCACCGACAGCATAACCCCCGTCGAGGAACCAGAGAAACTTGGCCTATGTTGAAGTTTGCTGATATTAAATTAGGTTGTTTGACAAAGAAGAACGTGGAAGATGAAAGAAGGTCATGATTTTTTATAAAACATTTTTATTAGAGATTTTCCAATTGAAAGAAGGTCATGAGTTAACGGAGATGGCAGATTGTTGGCAGCTGCTGCTCAATGTAGAAAACTGTCAAACGATATAATTTGCAACGAAGGGCAATAAGAGGCTCTATACCATCAAGGTTAAGTGTCTTGAGCGGCTCAAAATCTGGCCTCCAAATTGAACTGCTTTGAAAATACAAAACCCTTCAAAAAAACTGTGTTCTTTTAGATGCACCTTTATGGTGAACCCATTACATTTCAGACCTTTGGTAAGGATGATTGTGTATAAAAGATCACACTCCTTTATTCCCCTGTACTTGAGGTTTAAAGAAATAATTGCATTTTGTGGCACCTTTCACAATCACTGGAAGTCCCAAAGCTCATTACAGCCACTGGAGTACACGTGTAGTCACTGTTGTAACCTGAGAGGCTCGGCAGCCAGCTTGCTGTCAGCAAACTGCTGCAAACAGCAATGTGGCGAAGACCAGAATCATTGGTTTTTGTCATGTTGATGTCGTGTTAGGTATACTGGTTTAACACTGGCTGCAACTGGATGCAGCTTAGATCAGAAAGATACTCCAGACCTTGAAGTTAACTCACTCAGGTTTATTGAACTAATGGCACAGTTAGTACAGTTCTCTGTGAGTTCGACTCTCTGCTAACTTAAGTGTGGTTACTCTGACTGAACCAGACTAGCTCTTAGCCACGTGGTGGAGGGGTGAGATTGTAACAACACCCTTGATTGACTCGCTAGATGTTCATCAGTGGAAAGAGGTGAAGTGTGAGTGCCTCATGTCTTTTATAGTCAGATCCCACCCCTGAGTGTCCTGCCTGCTTAATGGTCATGTCCTGTTCTCTGTGTCTATTAGCTGCTTGTCTGTATATCATTGTGTGTGCCTGTATATCTAGGCAGTTGATTGAGGGTTAAATGTCAGCCAGGGCACCTAATCCTCTGATAAATTGTGCCAGGGAATCTTTCATATTCACCAGCAAAGGCAGACTGGTTTTGTGATCTCACCTGAAAGTGTCCGCCTTAATTATATGCTCAAATCCTGGCATGGGACTTGAACTCACAACCTGCTGACTCAGGAGTGAGTGTACTACTAACTACGTCACAGCAGCTGAATTCCCCCCATTCTGTCTGAGAAGACAGAAGCCACTGCTGTCGATCCCTGTCACAAACTCTGCTTCCTAGCCACCAGCACCATCCCTCTCCCTGGCAATAGTATGAGGTTGAAGCAGACTGTTCACAACCTTGGCGTTACATTTGATCCCAAGATAAGCTTTCAACCACATAACCTGGACCATCACAAAGAATTTCCAACTCCATCACATCGGCCGAGTCTGCCCCATCTCAGCGGACCTGTTTCTGAAATCCTCTTCCATGCCTTTGTTACCCTGTGGGGGGGGGGCTTCACCGGGAGGGGGTCCTCCGATGGGTTCTGGCGCAACCTGCGCTTGCGCGGGTTGGCACGGCGCCCATTTTGGGAAAGAAGCCTGGAGCAGCATGCACTGCTCCAGCGCCGTGCTGGCCCCCTGTGGGCGACGGAATAGGTCGTACCCGGGCCCGGTTCGTGCCGTCGTGAAACTCAACGGCATTCACAACGGCGCGAACACGTGGGCTCCATTTGGGAGAATTGCCCCCGAGGTTTTCCAAAGTTCTGCTGCTCACATCCTGCTCATGCCAGCTCCTTCTCACCAATGTCCACTGTAAGCTGCACAGTTGCATAGCAACCCGGAAAGTCGCTGCACACAAGTCGTTTCCTTTAACAAGTACGCAGTCAGGCAAAAAAATGTCAAGGGATCACGCAATTAAATAAATCACGCATACATTCCAAAAAAAAGTTAGTAGGAGCATTGCTGCTCACTTGTTTCTCCAGTGCTATGGCTCTTGGTTGATCAATACCTGGGTTTGAAAATCCTCATACAGGTTTACAAATTCATCAATTCCCCTCACCCCCTCCCTATCTGTATAACATCCTCCGATCAGCTGAGATCACTGCGCTGCCTCAGTTCTAGCTTTTTGAGCATTCCTGATTTTGACCACGCCACCGTTGGTGGCATTTTGCCTTCAGATGCCAGGGACCTGAGCTGTGGAATTCCCTCCCAAGGCATATCACAGAATAACAACAGCATAGAAGGAGGCCACTCGGCCCATTTTGTGTGCACCAGCTCTCCAAATGGGCTTTGTGCCATTCTCCTAGCTTTTCCCCATACATCTCAGCCCCTGTACCTCTCTTTGCTCCTTTTGATGTGCTCCTCAAAGCAAACCCCCTTGACTGAGCGTGTGGTCATATGGCCTGATACCTGTCTATGCTCCCTGGTGTCACACTTGGTTTGTAAAGTGCCATGGGATATCTTATTATTTTGAAGACATATAAATGCAAATTGTTTGAGCGGCGCAGTGTCGCAGTGGTTAGCACTGCTGCCTCACGGTGCCGAGCACCCAGGTTCGATCTCGGTTCTGGGTCACTGTCTGTGTGGGTTGAACATTCTCCGTGTCTGTGTGGGTATCATCCCCTCAACCAAAGATGTGCAGGGTAGGTGGATTGGCCATTGCCCCTTAATTCGAAAACTTTAAAAGAAAACTTTAAATACAAGTTGTTTACTTGTTAAGTGGGGTTATGGGGTTACGGGGATAGTGTGGGGGAGTGGACATGGGTAGGGAGCTCTTTCGGGGGATCAGTGCAGACTCAATGGGCCAAAAGGCCTTTGTCTGTCCTGTCGGGACTCTATGGAAGTAGCTTCACCTATACTCGGGAAACAATTGAAAACGCTGCCAAGTATGCTGACTTTAACTCGGATATCTGCTCCCACCTCATTGTATTATGTAACAGTTGCACTTGCGATAGTGAGTGTAAAAAGGCATTGTAGTATCCAATCAGCCATGATCGTACTAAATGGCGGAGCAAGCTCGATGGGCCTATAAATGGCTGACTCGGTAACTGCTATGCTCACCCTAATTCATGGTCTGGAGAATGGTGTGGAAGTGTCGGTTGTCCATTTGTCTCTTGTCCTGCTTTCCATTACCTGGTTTCACAGCTGTTCTGGCAGACACCATGGAGCAGGAGTGGATCTCTAGTGCAGGGATATCCAATGAAAAGCAAGTCCACAAAATACCTAGTTGAAACAAAAGAAGATAGAGAAAGAACTTCAATTGATAATCACAAGTTAATGTACACTTATGGTAAATCATTAGGAAGGCAAACGGAGTGTTGTTGTTTATTACAAGGGTAATGGAATATCGAAGTAAGGATGTTTCGCTACAGTTGTGCAGTGCATTGGTAAGACCACATCTGGAATGCTGTTTCCGGTTTTGGGCTCCTTATTTAAGAAAGGGCACAATTGCATGAGAAGCAGTTGATAAAATGCCCACCCCGACTGAGTTCTGGGATTGTGGGGAAGGGGGTTAACCTATAGGGAAGGTTGGACACGTTGGGCCTGTATCCATTGGAGTTTAGAAAAATAAGAGATAATCTTGTTGAAACACATAAACACCTGAGGAGACTTGACAGTGTTACGAGAGGGAGATATTAGGAAATTAGGTCTAGAAATGAAACCTCAATGGAGCAGGCAATGTAGGGGTTATACAGACTGAGTAGAAATAAAACTTGCTAGCAGAGAGTCAAAGGAATATGTCCTCACCAGGCTGGGTTACATTGTCCCGGTCAGACTTAAACTCATTCATGAGAATACACAGGGTGCCCCAGATCCATTGAAATCTTTGGGACACTCCTGTCTGACCAGTTATTGGCCCATTACAGAGTCTGATAGCCTCTTTGTCCGCCAATGGGAGGTTAGTTGCATCTCAATAGCATGGCTCTGTGTTGCACAAATGGGAGTGGGCAGTGAAACAACCAAGATAGCGATGATGGATTCAAAACATCAACCTTAGCAGAGAACATTTGTTTGAGTGGCTGGGCGGAGCTTAGAGAGAGAGAAAGAAAGAATGCTGTTTGAACAGGTACAAAGCGAAGGCTTTGGAAATCTACAGAGGAGAAGGCTTTGGAATTCGACTGAGAGGGGTCAAGAAAGTTACAGGGCAGAAGGCTTTAGAAATTGACTGAGAGGTCATGGAAGTTGCCACTGAGGCAAGCTTTGAAAATAGAGTTCAGAATGAATGTCCCTAACAGAAGAAAATTTGTTTCCTAAATGCCTTTGCCTGTCTGTAAGTGAAATGGGAGCTGCATGTTTATTTAAAGTGATATTTAATGGGAAGTAGTGTGTTAAGGTTAAGAAACTACATGTAAACTGTTAGTGGCAGAGCTGAAGTTTAAAAGTTTAAATATTGTTTTCTTTTGTTTTAATAATGTTGTTTATAAAGTAACCAAGCCGTAATTCTTATATCACTCCTTGAATTAGTCGGTCTTTCTGCACCGTCTTAAAACTTTAAAAAGTTATGGTCCTGGTTCAATACCTTAGCCACTGATGAGAGCTGACCAGGCGTCCATAACAACAAGGTGGATGATGAAAAGATGTTTCTACTTATGGGAGAAACAAGAACTAAGGGGACATGGTTTAAAAGTAAGGGGTCTCCCGTTTGAGATGGAGACCTGAGGGTCTTGAGTCTGTGCAACTCTGTTCCCCAGAGAGCGGTAGAGGCTGAATTATTGAATATTTTTAAGGCAGACATAGATAGATAGATTCAGTCAAAGGTTATCAGGAGAAGGCAGGATAATGGAGTTGAGGCCCCAATCAGGTCAGACACGAGCTTATTGAACGGCAGACCAGTCTCGAGGGGCTGAATGGCCTACTCCAGCTCCTAAGTCACATGTTCATATGGTTTATTTTTGTCCATCCAACTGTGGTGATTCATGGACAAGGAAAAAGGTTGCAGTGTAAATAAAAATGATATGCTTTCCTGAGTGCAAACAAAGGTGAGGCAATTATGTTTCAAAGCATTTGTTCAGAATGATTGAGAGTAGATTTGCACAAGTAAACATGTGCAGAGCAAGTTCCCAGTCTTGGTTTTTGACATCTGGGTGGGGAAGGGAACCATCAAGGAAAGGGTGGGAGGAGGAAGAAGTAGTAAATCCAGTAAAATGGCAGGAGGAACTGGGGGAGACTCCAGGATAAGAACATGAGCAGATCTGACTCTAGCATCATCTGTCCTTCAAGGAACACTATGACCGAGAGGTTCACTGGATATTCAGCAGATCTGGCAGTATCTGTGGTGAGAGGAACAAAGTTAATGTTTCCGTTCGCTGACCTTTTATCGTGAAATGTTAACTCTGTTTCTTTCTCCACAGAATCTGCCAGACCTGCTGAATATTTCCAGCATTTTGCTGTTTTTATTTCCAACTTCCATTCACCACTGTACATTGAGTTTGTAATTGTACACCTAGCTCACTGGAGTCAGTCAAATTTTGAATGGAAATGAGCTGCTGTGTCTAATAACAGTGATCACAATTTAAAAAAATAATAATTGGCTGTAACTCTGGGATGTCTTAGGAAAGGTGCTGTATAGACACAAACTCTTACTGTTGTTTCAGATTCCATTGGGATATGAGGGAGAATGAGTTAACTGCAGCTGGTTTTTCATCCTGCAGTGCCATTACTTGTTATTTGGAGTAAGTAAAATGAGAGAAACATGTTCTAAAATTACCCAGGCAATAAAAAAAACAAGGGGAGGCAATTGCTTCCTGGTATTGTCACTGGACTAGTAAACCAGGACAATGCCTGTTCGAATCCCACCGCAGGAGATGGTGCAATTTGAATTGAAACCTGGAATTAATAGTCTGAAACCATTGTCGATTGTCGTAAAAGAAAAAACCCATCTGGTTCACTAATGTCCTTTAGGGAAGGAAACCTGTTGTTCTTATCTGGTCCCTACAGGCCTACATGTGACTCCAGATCCACAGCAATGTGGTTGATTCTTAAAATGTCCCCTGAAATGGCCTAACAAGTTCTTTTTTTAAAAATTGTTTTTATTAAAGCTTTTTTCAACCAGAATTTTTATATAACAGAAAAATAAACGAAAAATATTTAACAAAACTAGGTGGCTGTTATCATTATACAAAACTCAAATATACATTAAATAGACAATCCCACCCCCCCCCCCTCCCAGTTGCTGCTGCTGCTGACACTTTACTGCTCCCCTAGAAAGTCTAGGAAAGGTTGCCACTGCCTGCAGAACCCCATCAAGGACCCACTGAAGGTAAACTTTATTGGCTCCAGGCTGAGGAACCCAGCCATATCACTGACCCAGGTCTCCACGCTCGGGGGCTTCGAGTCCCTCCACATTAACAGGATCCGCCTCCCGGCTACCACCCACATGTCCAAAATCCTGGACATAGCCCTCGCAAAGCCCTGCCAGAATTCTTTAAGCGCCGGGCACGCTGAAAGCATATGGACATGGTTCGTTGGGCTCCCTGCACATCTCACGCACCTGTCCTCCACCCCAAAGAACTTGCTCATTCTTGTCGTCGTCATGTGAGCCCGGTGCACCACATTAAACTGAATTAAACTGAGCCTGGCACATGACGCGGACGAATTCACCCTACCCAGGGCATCAGCCCACAGGCCCTCATTTAGTACCTCGCCTAGTCCCTCCTCCCACTTGCAACTCAACTCGTCCACTGAAGCTTCCTCTGCCTCCTGCAGCTCCTGGTATATGTCTGACACCTTCCCCCCTCCTACCAAATGCCAGACACCACCCTGTCCTGTATCCTTCGAGGGGGTAGCCGCGGAAATGTCCCCACCTGTTTTTTGAGAGTCCTGGACCTGGAGGAATCTGAAGGCGTTTCCCGGGGGCAGGCTGAACTTCTCCTCCAGCGCCTGCACACTGGGGAAAGTCCCATCTATAAACAGGTCTCCCATTCTCCTAATGCCTGCCCTACACCAGCCTTGGAACCCCCTGTCTATCTTGCCCGGAGCAAATCTATGATTGTTCCGTATCGGGGTCCAAACTGAGGCCCCCTCCTCCTTCCTGCGCCACCTCCACTGACCCCAGACCCTCAGTGCCGCCGTCACCACCAGGCTTGTGGTGAATCATCCCGGTGAGAACGGCAGCGGTACCATTACTAGTGCCCCTAGGCTGGTGCCTTTGCATGACGCCGCCTCCAGCCCCCCCCCCCCCCCCCCCCCCCCCCCCCCCCCCACCGGCTACGCTCCAAGAACTTTTGACCCGCGGGGTCTTGTTTGCCCACACAAATCCCGTGATAATCCTGTTCACCCGCTTGCAGAAGGATTTGGGGATGAAAATGGGGAGGCACTGTAAAACGAACAGGAATCTGGGAAGAACCGTCATCTTCACAGTCTGCACTCTTCCCGCCAGGTGCACCGCCTGGTGCACCGGGCTCACATGACGACGGCAAGAATGAGCAAGTTCTTTGGGGTGGAGGACAGGTGCGCGAGATGTGCAGGGAGTCCAACGAACCATGTCCATATGCTTTCAGCATGCCCGGCGCTTAAAGAATTCTGGCAGGGCTTTGCGAGGGCTATGTCCAGGATTTTGGACACGCGGGTGAAGCCGAGTCCAAGCGGGTCCGAAATATACAATAGCAGGGCAGCACGGTAGCACAAGTGATTAGCACTGTGGCTTCACAGCGCAGGGTCCCAGGGTCGATTCCCTGCTGAGTCACTGTCTGTGCGGAGACTGCATGTTTTCCCCGTGTCTGCATGGGTTTCCTCCGGGTGCTCCGGTTTCCTCCCGCAGTCCAAAGTCGTGCGGGTTAGGTGGATTGTCCATGATAAATTGCCCTTAGTGACCAAAAAAGGTTCGGAGGGGTTACTGGGCCACGGGGATAGGGGGGAAGTGAGGGCTTAACTGGGTTGGTGCAGACTCGATGGGCCGAATGGCCTCCTTCAGCACTGTATGTTCTATGTCTATCCGCGTAGAGGGAAACCCGGTGCTCCCATAAAACGCCTTGAAGACTTAATTGATTCTCTCTGGGCTCAACACCGTATTACCCTCCTTATCTCTCACTCCCCCGATCTCCCTGGTCGTCTCTCTCCTGCGAAGTTGGTGCGCCAGCATCCTACTTGCTTTCTCCCCATACTCGTAGACTGCCCCTTTCACTTTCCTCAACTGCGCCTCCACCTTCCCAGTGGTCAGCAGATCGAGAGTGGTCAGCAGATCGAACTCCGCCTGTAATCTCCGGCACTCCTTTAGCAGCCCCCCCTCGGAGGCCTCCACGTACTTCCTGTCTACCCTAAGCATCTCTCACACCAGCCTCTCCCTCGCCGCCCTCTCCCTCTTCTCTCTGTGGGACCTAAGAGAGATTAACTCCCCTCTGATGACCGCCTTCATAGCCTCCCAAACCGCCGCTGCTGTTACCTCCCCTGTGTCATTCATTGTCACATAGTTCTGAATGCTCCTCCTTATCCGCCCACACACCTCTTCATCCGCCAGCAGCCCCACATCCAGTCTCCAGACAGGGCGCTGCCCCGCTCCGCCCCCAGTCGCAAGTCCACCTAGTGCGGGGCATGGTCTGAGACCGCAATGGCCGAATACTCAACCCCCTCCACCCTCGGGATTAACGCCCTGCTCAGCACAAAAAAGTCAATCCGCGAGTAGACTTTGTGGACGTGAGAGAAAAAGGAGAACTCCTTCGCCCTTGGCCACGCGTATCTCCACGGGTCCACGCCCCCCCATCTGATCCATGAACTCCCACAGGGCCCTCTTTCCCGACCTGGACTTAGACCGGTCCAACTGTAACTTGCCACTCACCATTGTGTACCTGCCCCCCTTGTCCGCCACGATGCTCCCTGCCTCAAACACCACCCGTTTACTAACCAGAATTGTCACCCCTCTGGTCTTTGAGTCTAGCCCCGAGTGGACCACATGGCACACCCATCCCCTCCTTAACCTCGTTTGGTCAGCGAGTTTAAAGTGTGTCTCCTGTAGTATGGCCACGTCCGCCTTCAACCCCTTTAAATGCGAGAACACGCGGGACCTTCTGGCTGGCCCATTCAGGCCCCTCGCATTCCACGTGATCAGCCTGGACGGGGTGTCGCTCCAGCCCTCAAGCTGGAGGCTCCCCAACCCGACTCTCCATCTATCCCCAACAGTTGGCTCTCCTTCAGTCAGCAAAGCCGCACCCCTTCCCCTCCCCCCCCCCCCCCCCCCCCCCCCCCCCGTGCCAAGCACCCGCTTAGCACTGATTTCCCCCCCATTGCGCTTCCGTAAGTCAGCTGAGCCCGGCAGCTCCAGCCTCTGTCTCCAACCTTACTATTGTCTCCTCCTTCGGGTCCCCAACCCCCCCTCCCCTGCAGGGTAAGAGGGCAAGTGCCATCCAGATCCTTCCCGTACGCCGGACAGCACAACCCGGGCGTTGCCCCGCCCCCTGAAACAAAAAACAGGAAAAGAAAAGCAAACAAACTTAAATTCTACTGACAAACTTACACCAGGCCAACACCCGGTTACACATCTCTGCCAGCGCGTTTCACCCACGTGCAGCTGCCCCTTTGTTCAAGTCCAGCTTTTCGTGCTTAATTAATGTCCACGCCTCATCCGGCGTATCAAAATAATGGTGCCTGTTCTTGTACGTTACCCAAAGTCTCGCCGGATGCAGGAGCCCAAACTTCACCCCTTTGATGTGGAGGACCGCCTTAGCCCGGTTCAAACCCGCACGCCTCCTCGCCAGCTCAGCTCCCAAGTCCTGGTATATGCGAATCTCACCGTTCTCCCACTTACTGCTCCGCTCCTTCTTTGCCGACACGCTCCCTGTCTGCAAAGCGGTGGAACCTTATCACCATTGCCCTCGGTGGTTCGTTCGGAAGGCCCCCGCACCCATCAGCGTCCCCAGCATCGTAGTCACATACGTGCCCGTGTCCGCCCCCTCCGTACCTTCAGGGAGGCCCAGGATCCGCAGGTTGTGACTCCGAGACCTGCATGTGAGGTCATCCAGTCTCTCCTGCATCTCTTGTGTGGGGCCTCGTGCGCCTCCACCCTGACCGCCAGGCCCAGGATCTCGTCCTCGTTCTCAGACACCTTCCTCTCCACCTCTTTGATCGCCTGCTCCTGTACCTTCTGAACCTCCACCATCTTTTCCATGGAGGCCTTCATCGGGGCCAGCATCTCCATCTTCAGCTCGGCGAAGCAGCTCCTCAGAAAGTCTTGCTGCTCCCTCGACCACTGGGCCCACCATTCATGGTCCGCTCCGGACGATATTTTGTCCTCCTGGACCCGCTCCTCTCTCTTCCCCGCAATCACTCGTTTAATGGCCCCGCTCCTGGTTCCCTCCATACAGCAGTGAGGGGAACCTCTCCAGCGTCCTTTCCCACGCCGGTATTCACCTTCTAAGTGCCGATGTCGCCCCGTTTAAAGGCCCAAAACCCCGATCCCGGCTGGAGCTGCCGTGTATGCGACCTCGTCGGACATGGCTGCTCCCGGCTGGCCTAACAAGTTCAAGAGCAATTAGGGATGCGCAATGAATGCGGGCCCACATCCCATGAATGAATTTTATTGTGAGGGCCTTAAGGGTCCAATAGAAAATGGGAGCAGAATGTGAACTTTCTTGCATCGCACCCAAGATCTCTTCAGATCTGTTCATCAGAATTTTTGTGTAATAGTTTTTGACTGGACGTCTGGTCTGTGATGCAGAATGATGCCAACGACACTGGTTCAATACACTTGCTGGCTAAGGTATTCATGATGGCCCCCACCTTCTTAATCTTGCCCCTCGCTTGAGATGTGGTGACCCTCAGTTTAAATCACCACCAGTCAGGGTGGTGCAGTGGTTAGCCCTGCTGCCTCATGGTGCTGAGGACCTGGATTCGATCCTGGCCCCGGGTCACTGTCCGTGTGGAGTTTGCACATTCTCCCTGTGTCCACGTGGGTCTTTTTATTCATCATGGGATTTGGGCGTCGCTGGCTGGACCAGCATTTATTGCCCATCCCTGGGGGCATTTAAGAGTCAACCACATTGCTGTGGTTCTAGAGTCATGTGTCGGCCAGGCAGGCAGATTTTCTTCCACAAAGGACATTAGTGAACCAGGTGGGCTTTTACGCCAATTGACAATGGTGACTTTTAATCCCAGAATTTTATTTAATTCAAATTCCACCAACTGTTGCGGTGGGATTCGAACTCAGTTCCCCAGAGCCTGGTTGTCTGGATTACTAGTCCAGTGGAAATACCACTACGCCACTGCCTCACCCCCACAACCGAATGATGTGCAGGTTAGGTGGATTGGTCATGCTAAATTGCCCCTTAATTGGAAAAAAATAATTGGGTGCGCTAAATCTATTTTAAAAATGAAAAAATATATGTCACCATCAGTCAAAGGGGAGAGCAGCCTGAGGTTCTCTGGGACTGTGGTGACATTTACATTTATTAGATTGGCCATTGACAACTTGTGACAGAACATCAGTAGGCTTTCATGGGATTTTCTTCTTCACTTTGACTAATTGTAAGTCAACCATCCAAGATGCTTCACAGAGCTAAAGAAAAATGCTGCTGAGGGACAGGAGCTTCCATGAGGAGAGAGTGAACAGTAAGGGGTAAATTTTAAGATAGGTCTGATTTGGACATAAATCAATCGCTTAGAATTCCCTACCTAACTGCATCAACACAAGGACCACAGCAGTTGTCAATCCAACACTATCTTCTCAACAACCAGTGGATGGACTGGAAATGTGGTGCTGCATAAATATGGAGAACGAATAAATGCCCTGTATCTAGGCCTTTCAGCTTGCAAACACTCTCACCATCTCTGCACGTCCTCCTCCTGTGTGCGTGGGTTTCCTCCGGGTGCTCCGGTTTCCTCCCACAGTCCAAAGATGTGCGGGTTAGGTGGATTGGCCATGCTAAATTGCCCGTTGTGTCCTTATAAAAAGTAAGGTTAAGGGGGGGGGGGGTTGTTGGGTTACGGGTATAGGGTGGATACGTGGGTTTGAGTAGGGTGATCATGGCTCGGCACAACATTGAGGGCCGAAGGGCCTGTTCTGTGCTGTACTGTTCTATGTTCTATGTTCTATCTCACACCATAATTCCAGTGGAAAACTGGTTAAATCCCCAAGGAAACAAACATTTACACCATTTCACCAGAGATTCCAATGATCTTCTGTGAGAGAATTGGTGGGTGATGAGCAGTGCCACTGTGTAATTACAATGCCCCTCTATATAGTTAAAAAGCATAGGTAAGTTCCTCTTTGTGCATATTGTCATGTGTGGGTCCCTTTAAGAAATGGGTGTTTATCAAATAGCTGCAGTGATTTCATTGTGTGGGTGGAGCAGGAATCTAATTCTGTCTTTTACTTTCGTTTTGAGCTTGAAGCTGCTTTGTGTCTTGGTTTCGTTTTCAGTTGGGGAGCTGCATTCAAGCAAGAAGGTGTCTTTTGATTTCTCTCTCTGCCTACTAAAGAATGTCTCCAGATCACTTGATGATTTCAAAGTAATACCTGTTTCTGTAAGGAATGCAAAATTAAGGGTTACCTACAGAGTATTGTATCTGTCAGGATTATCCGTGTTGGTAGTTGATCAGATGTTTACTGTGCGTTTATAAAATGTTATCTGGATTCATAGAATAAACATTGCTTTTTTGTTTAAAAATACTTTAGATCTCTGTTGCATCAAAGCTGTAAAGTGGGCCCTTGTGCTCCTCATAACCGAAATCTGTTTAAAGTTGTGGATCAGGTGAACTCCATGATATACTTTGGTGTTCTCTAAACCCTGGCCCATAATAATATATACACACCGATATGCATCTGGACCCAAAAGTACAATAGGGCTCATCTGCCAAGAACCCACACTGCCAGTTCTGTCTCACAGGCACCTTGTATCTGTTGACAAATCGCAGGCAAATACTGCCAGTGGTGGCCCATCCATCGCGGTCAAAAATCAGAGAACCATTGACAGAATGTTTGATATCTTCCGATGTTCACTGGCTCTGCATGAAGCCTCTCCAGTAGCTGCGGTAGGGGTTGAAGGGTGTGCAGAATTTATCCTCCTCCTTTGTTGATCTGTTTCTGATTTCTGGTGCATTGTCCCCAGGCATGCCGTGATTTTCTGGATTTAGCAGAGACACACAGTCGCAAATGGCAGCGTGCTTTGCAGTACGAGCGTGAACAGCGCACCCGCCTGGAGGAGACCATCGAGCAACTAGCCAAGCAGCACAACAGCTTGGAACGTGCCTGCCGCGGAGCACCCACACTGCCAACAAGCTCCACAGAGGTATCCAGCACTAGTAAAGGTAAGCCTTAGTTGTTAAGCCCATAAGGAAGAGACACCCTCAAATATGACAAATGAACAATCCTAAATAAAGGGATATTGCCCAAATGATATTGAAATCATAATGTAACTGGGAATCGCGATTGAATCCTGTATACCCTGTGAGGCCAATAGTTGTGAAAGGCTATCAGTGAACACTGTGCGCTCCATCAACCAGAACACCACTATCACCGATTGTCATAGAAAGCCACCTGGTTCACTAATTTCCTGCCGCCCTTGCCTGTTCTGCCCTACCTGTAACCCACAGCAATGTCTTAACTGTCCTCTGCCATGGCCTAAGTCACTCAGTTAAAGGGCAGTTAGGAATAGACAACAAATGCAGCTCTTGCCAGTGATGTTCACATCCCATGAAAGAATTAAAAAGAAAATGATGCCTTGCTTTGTATATAATATGGATTAGCAGGGTGGCTATTGTAAATGCTGCCATAAATTTAATTGACGGACTTCCGGTTGCGGCTATGCGGAGCTAAGCCGCACGTTCGGCAGCTCCCACTACTTAAGGACTTTTGGGCCGATTTGAGGGCCCCAAACGGCGCTGTTTTGACAAATCCCAGTGGGGGAAGGTGTCTAGAGGAGCATTCCCCATAATTTATGGTGCTCACCCGGAGTGGGGCAAAGGAAAAAGCTGCAGCAGCTCCCCAAGAAAAGCGGGGGAAGAAGGACAAAATGGCGGCCGGCGGAACACCCGAGGACTGGTGGAAGTGGGAGCAGGAGCAGCAGGCCTCTCTTCTGCGCTGTTTTGCGGACCTGAAGGCTGAGTTGCTGGACTCCCTGAATGCGACTACCAACAAGCTGCTTGGAGCTCAGGCGGCCCAGGAGGTGTCTATCCGGGAGTTGCAGCAGCAGGCCGCTGAGAGGGAGGAGGAGGCTGTGGTCCTCGTGGGGAAAGTGGAGTTGCACGAGGCACTTCACAAAAAGTGGCAAGACCGCTTGGAGGAGCTGGACGTTCACACGAGGTGAAAGAATTTGAGGATCCTGGGCCTGGCGGAGGGGCTGGAGGGGTCGGATCTCCCGTCGTACGTGACCACGATGTTGAGCTCGTTGACGGGAGCGGGGTCCTTCCATTTGCCCCTGGAGCTTGAGGGAGCACACAGAGTGCTGGCCAGGAGGCCTAAGGCAAATGAACCCCCGCGGGCGGTGCTGGTGCGGTTCCATCGATTTAGTGACCGGGAGTGTGTGCTGCGCTGGGCCAAGAAAGAGAGGAGCAGCAAGTGGGAGAATTCAGTAGTGCGAATCTACCAGGACTGGAGTGCGGAGGTGGCAAAGCGGCGGGCCGGGTTCAACCGGACGAAGGCGGTGCTGCATGCCAAGCAGGTCAAATTTGGAATGCTGCAGCCAGCGCGTCTGTGGGTGACATACAAGGACAGGCACCACTACTTCGAGTCCCCGGAGGAGGCATGGGCCTTTGTACAGGCGGAGAAGCTGGACTCGAACTAGGGTCTGGGGACACACTATGGCCGTTGCTGTTTTCGCTGTTGCTGTTCTTCAATTTTGACACGTGTTTTTTATGCTGGTTTTCTTTTTGCTCTGTTTCCGGGTGGGTCTGTATATGTGGGGAATGTTGGGGGTTTGTGTTTTACATGTTCTCTTCTGTACGGGGCTGGAGGTTGGGGTGAAACTGGATTTTGGGGAGCTGTGTCAGAAGGGTGGGGTGTGGCTTTCCTCTGGTTTCCCGCGCTGCGGGGCAGGGGGGCGGAGCTGGAAGTGGGGGCGTGGCCTCTACTGGTTTCCTTTCCCGCGCTGAAGCGGTGCCAAGGAGGTGTGGCAAGAGGGGGATGACCCCCATGCCAGGAGGGGATGGGTTTTGGCGGGAGCTGCCGGGGTCAGCAGAAGTCAGCTGACTCACGGAAGGAGGGTGCGTCGCGGCTAGGAGGGGTCCTAGCCTGAGGGTGGGGAGGGGGGATACCGGGTTGCCGCTGGAATGGCCAGGAAGGAGCTGGTGTGGGCCGGGGGGTGTAGAGGAGAGGCGTTATCGCCATGGGGAATGGGTCAGGCGGGGCGAGCTGGCCTGGGGCAAGCAGTCGATAAGCTATGGCTAGCCGGCGGGGGACGGGGGCGAGTTGCCCTCTGATCCGGCTGATTACCTGGAACGTGAGGGGGCTGAATGGGCCGGTTAAGAGAACTAGGGTATTTTCTCATCTGAAGGGGTTGAAGGCAGACGTGGCTATGCTCCAGGAGACCCACTTGAAGGTGGCGGACCAGGTTCGTCTGAGGAAGGGGTGGGTGGGGCAGGTTTTTCACTCAGGATTGGACGCGAAGAACCGGGGGGTGGCGATTCTGGTGGGGAAGAGGGTGGCGTTCGAGGCGGCTGAGGTGGTGTCGGACAAGGAGGGCAGATATATTATGGTGAAGGGTAGGCTGCAGGGAGAGAAGGTGGTGCTGGTTAATGTATATGCCCCGAATTGGGATGATGCTGGCTTCATGAGGCGCTTGTTGGGCCGCATTCCGGACCTGGAGGCGGGGGGCCTGATCATGGGGGGAGACTTTAACACAGTGCTGGATCCCCCACTGGACCGGTCCAGTTCAAGGACGGATAGGAGACCGGCGGCGGCCAAAGTGCTGAGGGGGTTTATGGACCAGATGGGAGGGGTGGATCCCTGGAGGTTTGGGAGGCCGAGAGCGTGGGAGTATTCCTTTTTCTCCCATGTCCATAGGGTTTATTCCCGAATAGATTTTTTCGTCCTGAGCAGGGGATTGATCCCGAAGGTGCAGGATGCCGAGTATTCGGCCATAGCGATTTCAGACCATGCTCCGCACTGGGTCGATCTGGAGATGGGGAGGCGTGGGGCCAGCGCCCGCTCTGGCGCCTGAATGTGGGGATGCTGGCTGATGAGGAGGTGTGTAGGAGGGTCCGGGGAAGTATTGAGGGGTATCTTGATACCAACGACACGGGGGAGGTCCGGGTGGGGATGGTCTAGGAGGCTCTGAAAGCAGTGATCCGGGGGGAGCTGATCTCCATCCGGGCCCACAGGGAAAGGAGGGAGTGGGAGAGACTGATAGGGGAGCTCCTGGATGTGGACAGGAGATACGCGGAGGCACAGGAGGAGGGGTTGCTGGGGGAACGGCGTAGTTTGCAGGCCAAATTTGACTTGTTGACCACCAGAAAGGCGGAGACACAGTGGAGGAGGGCGCAGGGCGCGGTATATGAGTATGGGGAGAAGGCGAGCAGGATGTTGGCACATCAGCTCCGTAAGCGAGATGCGGCTAGGGAAATTGGTGGAGTGACTGATAGGGGTGGGAATGTAGTGTAGAAGGGGACAGAAGTAAATGGGGTCTTTAGGGACTTCTACGAGGAACGGTACTGGTCGGAACCTCCGATGGGGAGAGGGGGGATGGAGAGCTTCATGAACAGGCTATGTTTCCCAAGGGTTCAAGAGGAGCTGGTAGAGGGGCTGGGGGCGCCGATAGAGTTGGAGGAGCTAGTCAGGGGGATTGGACAAATGCAGTCAGGTAAGGCGCCGGGGCCGGAAGGGTTCCCGGTGGAATTTTATAAAAAGTATGCGGATCTGGTGGGCCCCCTGTTGGTGCGAGCCTTCAATGAGGCATGAGAGGGGGGGGCTTTGACCCCGACGATCTCGCGGGCACTGATCTCTCTGATCCTGAAGCGGGATAAGGACCCCTTGCAGTGTGGATCATACAGGCCTATCTCGCTCCCCAATGTTGGCGCTAAGTTGCTGGCGAAGATCCTGGCCACCAGGATAGAGGACTGTGTGCCAGGGGTGATACACGAGGATCAGACAGGATTTGTCAAGGGACGGCAGCTCAACACGAATGTGCGGAGACTGCTAAATGTTATTATGATGCCGGCGGTGGAGGGGGAGGCAGAGAAAGTGGTGGCACTGGATGCAGAGAAAGCGTTTGATAGAGTTGAGTGGGGGTACCTGTGGGAGGTGCTGGAGCGGTTCGGATTCGGGGAGGGATTCATCAAATGGGTGAGGCTGCTCTACGCAGCTCCGATGGCAAGTGTAGTTACCAATGGAAGGAGATTGGAGTACTTTAGGCTCTACCGTGGGACCAGGCAGGGGTGCCCCCTGTCCCCCTCGCTCTTTGCACTGCCGATTGAACCTTTGGCTATGGCGTTGAGGGAGTCAGGGAGATGGAGGGGTCTGGTGCGGGGTGGGGGGGAACATCGGGTATTGCTGTATGCGGACGACCTGCTGTTGTATGTGGCGGATCCAGAAGGGGGAATGGCGGGGGTGATGGAGCTGTTAGCGGAATTTGGGGGCTTCTCGGTCTATAAGTTAAATTTAGGCAAGAGCGAGGTATTTGTAGTACACCCGGGTGATCAGGAGGAGGGAATTGGGAGACTCCCGTTGAAGAGGGCAGTGAAGAGTTTCAGATACCTGGGGGTGCAGGTGGCCAGGAGTTGGGGGACTCTCCATAAGCTTAATTTTACCAGGCTGGTGGAGCAGATGGAGGAGGAATTTAAAAGGTGGGACATGGTGCCGTATCGTTGGCGGGTAGAGTGCAGTCCGTCAAAATGACGGTTCTCCCGAGGTTCTTGTTCCTTTTTCAGTGTTTTCCCATCTTTATCCCTCGGGCCTTTTTTAGCAGCATCGTGAGCTTTTTTTGGGCGCATGGGACCCCGAGGGTGAAGAGGGTCTTCTTGGAGCGGGGTAGAGATGGGGGGGGGGGGGGCTGGCATCACCCAATCTCTCGGGGTATTATTGGGCGGCCAATGTGTCGATGGTGTGCAAGTAGGTGATGGAGGGGGAGGGGGCAGCATGGAAACGGATTGAGAGGGCGTCCTGTGGAGATACAAGCCTGGGGGCCCTGGTAACGGCGCCATGGCCGCTCCCTCCTACGGGGTATACCACGAGTCCGGTGGTGGCGGCTACCCTCAAGATTTGGGGGCAGTGGAGGCGACATAGGGGAGAAGTGGGGGGCTCGATGGAGGCTCCGTTAAGGGGGAACCATAGGTTCGTCCCCGGGAACATTGATGGGGGATTTCAGAGTTGGCACAGAGCGGGCATCAGATATCTGAGGGACCTGTTTATTGATGGGAGGTTTGCGAGCCTGGGGGAGTTGGAGGGGAAATTTGGGCTCCCCCGGGAAACATGTTCAGGTATCTGCAGGTAAAGGCATTTGCTAGACGGCAGGTGGAGGGATTCCCTTCGCTTCCCGCAAGGGGGGTGAGTGACAGGGTGCTTTCGGGGGTCTGGGTCGGAGAGGGGAAGATATCTGATATCTACACGGTTATGTAGGAGGTGGAGGAGGCGTCAGTAGAGGAGCTGAAAGCTAAGTGGGAGGGGGAACTGGGGGAACAGATCGAAGACGGGACTTGGGCTGATGCCCTGGAGAGGATTAATTCTTCCTCTTCGTGTGCGCGGCTTAGCCTCATCCAATTCAAGGTGCTGCACCGGGCCCACATGACTGGGACGAGGATGAGTAGGTTCTTTGGGGGTGAAGACAGGTGTGTCAGGTGCTCGGGGAGTCCAGCGAACCATGCCCATATATTCTGGGCATGCCCGGCACTGGAGGAGTTCTGGAAGGGGGTGGCGAGGACGGTGTCGAGGGTGGTGGGATCCAGGGTCAAGCCAGGATGGGGACTCGCGATTTTTGTGGTTGGGGTGGAGCCGGGAGTGCAGGAGGTGAAAGAGGCCGCTGTGCTGGCCTTTGCGTCCCTAGTAGCCCGGCGAAGGATTTTGCTACAATGGAAGGATGCGAGGCCCCCAAGCGTGGAGACCTGGATCAATGACATGGCGGGTTTCATTAAGCTAGAGAAGGTCAAATTCGCCCTGAGAGGATTGGTACAAGGATTCTTTAGGCGGTGGCAACCTTTCCTCGACTTTCTGGCTCAACGATAGGGTACTGGGACAGTAGCAGCAGCAACTGGGGGGACAGGGGGACGATGACTATGTTTGTTTATTTAATTTTAATTTATTTTTAAGTTCTCTTGTTCATTGGGGTTGGGGGGGTGGGGGGGATGTGATACATGCATTGATACGGTCTGGAGGGGGTTACAGTTATTATGGGTTATTTTGTTGCATTTCATTGTTTGTCGTTATATTTTATATTTTCTGTAAATATTCCAATTAAAATTATTTTAAAAAAAATAACTTTAATTGACTTCAATTTATCGCCATTTTTGGAATTTTTGTTTCTGAACTCCTTTATAGTTATGTCCCAGACACTGCTGCAATTCTTTGTATCTCAACCAGATTGCCTACATCAGCAACAACAATGTGTTTGATCAAAACCGCTGGCATCATGTGATAATGCAGCATGTCACATAAAGGCTTAATAAAGAATCATTTAAACAGTGAGAGGAATTTGTTAACCATGTTATTGTGGTTGTAGTTACACCTGGGCCATTAGTTCTGGAATGTGTTGGTTAGCAAAAACTCTTCAACAATGAAAGACTTCCTAGGTTTATGACCTGTAATTTGATGGGAATTCTTCAGCTGTAACTGAACCTGGGAACGTGTGAAGCCACTGGAGAGTTGGTGTAAAACAGCTGAAAATGGACTGTTTGATACAGTTTCCTCAGGGGTTCTGCCAAAGATCTGCTGGGTGACCAGGGTGTGAATCCCCACAGAACATCAGGGTCGATTCAAATTCAATGTTGTGGTTAGAGCATTCTGTAAATGAATTAGCAAACAAGTGTCTGCAATTATTTGAGGCAATTGTAAAGAGAATCAGATGGTTTGACATTTATTTTTCCCCCAAATGTTATCTTCAAACACTTCAAAATCAAATACAGCATGGATTACATAGGCAGGGGAGTGGGATTAGGTAGAATGTTCTTTCAGAGAGCTAGTGCAGATGCGATGGGCTAGATGGTCTCCTTCAGCACTGTCACAATTCTGTGGTAGTTGCAGGCGCTTTCTTTCAAGGAGATATCAAGCCAAGCAAGTCTGCCCTCATCAAGGAAGAGTAAAAAAATAAATCCAGCTCTCCTGGCATAATCATGATGGTTCTTTGTCTTAATAAATAAAGTACAAGTCACTGGTTAGGCCTCAGCAGGAGTATTGTCTCCAATTCTGGGCAGGACACCGGAAGGGAGATTTCAACGTTTCGGAGAGGTTGCTGAGGAAATCTAGTACAACGGCGCGAGGGATGAGAAACTTCAGTTATGTGAAGAAACTAAGGAAGCTGGTGTTGTTCTCGGAGTAAAGGAGGTATTGAAAGAGGTGTTCAAAAATCATGAAAGGCTTTGACAGAGCAGATAAAGAGAAACTGTTTCCAGTGGCAGAAAAGTCAGTCGAGAGGACACAGTTGAAAACAATTGTCAAAAGAACCAGAGATGAAACGGGGAGGATGTTTTTTTCACTCGGTGAGTTATAATCTGTAACTCGTTTCCTGAAAGCGCGGCGGAAACAAATTCAATAACTTTCAAAAGGGAATTGGAAAACTACTTAAATGGGAGAAACAGCATTAATTGGATCATTTCTTTCCAAGAGTCAGGGCAAAAATAATGGGTGGAATTACCTACTTCTGTGGATTCTCGCCAACATATTTTTTTAAAGCCGGAAGTCTTCACTTTTCAACTGCCTCTAAAATGTTAACAGCTGCACTCAGCATCTCAACACTAAAGTAATCAGTTTAATGAGGTCTAAACAGCTGATTGAAACCACTTGACAACCTGAAATCAAAGCAAATTGGTAAGTACAAAGTACCGCCCAAACTGGTTGGAACCCTTAATATTGTCAAATTGACACCTGTGGCAGTGGGAAATGGTTAGTGCCACTTGCCCACAATATGTGACTGTGCATGATCAGTGTGCACAGTGGGGCCTTCACTGCCGATTTATCTTGTTTTGTTTAAAGCCACAGTCTTGGTCTGATGGATTATCTACTCAATCCACATTCCCAATGAAGCAGAATTGCATTGTGGCATATCAGCCATCCAGTAACCGATGTACAGAGGGATTACAAAAGCTGAAAATGCTCAGCAGGTCTGGCAGCCCCTGTGAAGGGAAAACGTCAACTCTGTTTCTCTCTCCACAGCTGTGGCCATCATATTTACAGCATTTTCTGCTTTTATTTCAGATCTTCAACGTGTGCTTCTCTATTTCAAATCCCTCGGGCCTCAAAAGTTTTTACCTCAGTATTGTGCAAGTGAAAGTATATTTCGAATTACAGGAGTGGCTGGTTCCTGGCTATTCCTGAGATAGAGTGTAGAAACCAAACAAACATTAGATGCATCAAGGTGAATTGGAAACTGCTCTTTGCATTGAGGCAATTAGTGACATGCTGTTTGATATACCCATCAGTATTTATAATGGATATATGGCAACTTGCCCATTATTAGCAAAAATACACCATGCCACCATTTATCACAGTCATAGGATTAGAGCCAAATGTTGCAGCACAGTTGAGGCACTAGCATTACCGAAGTTTGCCCTTGTGGAAGGAATTGTAGTTTGCAATAGAATGCATCATGATCTGTGTCAATCATAATATGTGCTCTCGATGAGAAAAGAGGCCTTGTGTGCAGCGTTGCTGTCTGTGTGAATGTAACATCAAGTGCATGCTTTGGCAATTACATTGTTGCAGCAAATTGCCTTATTAAAGAAAGATAATGGATATTGGCCCTACCTCCAAAAGAGTATAAATGGACACAGCTAGAATGGTAGATGTGGGGAAAGTATAAGAAGTTTGTATTTTTGTTGAGCTGTGTGCAGAAGAAGCTTGCTGAAGGTAAAAGACAAGCTGCTGTATTATTCCTCCACTATGTGCCATTACTGCTCTTAACACCTCTGGGGCCAGAAGCTCCGGGTTGAAGTCGCACTTCAGGACTTGGTGGCCACAGTTCATAACATGGCCAAACAGGTTGATTGTCAGCCTGCAAATCCCTCCAATGTGCCAGATGGCAGGCGGTAAGAGAGGGAGACTTTGCTGCTCAGCCATGCTGCAGTAATCCTGAAGAAAGAGACATGTCAAAGCTTTTCATCTTGCACTTATCAGGATACTGCAAAAATACTGATATACAAGAAGAAAACAATTTATACCGTATAAGCAGAGTGTGCTGGTTGGTTGGTAAGTAGACTTGGTTGGTTGGCAAATAAAAGTTCACTTGCCAATCAATCAGCGTTCTTCTCTCCTTCAGTATTACATGTTGCTCTCCCTGGACAATGGTACTCTTGTGAAGTGTCCTGACGAGTGCAAGACAAAAAACTTTGACATGTGTCTTTTTTTCACCATTACCCAAACTGCCAATTGACTGTAGGTAATCCTGTTAAATTCATCATCCAGTGATTTTGAACATAAGCACCGCTGATAAAAGGAATACTGAAAGGCAAATTTTCTTTTTCTATTCCCCACCTAAGCCCTGCTTTCAGGCTTAGAAGGAGAGTGTTAGCTAATATGAAAACAGAAGGTTCTGGAAAACAAGCAAACATCCGTGGATCCGTGGAGAGAAACAGTTCATGTTTCAGGTCGATGATTTTTCATTAGTCGGAAGCATTTCAGATTTCCGACATCCGCAATAATTTGCTTTGCATTTCAGTGTTCGCTCATCTTTGCTTCTTTCTAATCCCTACACTGACCCTAGAGAGGCTTCCATTACCACAGCCGAGGATCCTTCCTCAGATTTGATGGGCGGAATTCTCTCCCCCCTCCCGCTGGGAGCGGGCTCCGACGCCGGAGTGAAACACTCCGGTTTTCACTCCGGCGTCGGCACTTAGACTCCCGTTGGGAGAATCGGGCCCGACATCTGAGCATTAACCCAACCACAACCTTTCCCATAGTGCGTGGCTGTACAAATACTCCATTCAATACAAAGCAGCCCTGACATTTGAAAACACCTGATCTACTTGAACGTTGCAAGTGATTACTGCTTCAGGTGCATTCTGTTTACAGTAACATTGAGTGATGGAAAATAATACGAAAATTAAACTGGTTTCATTAATCTGATCTGATGTGGGCCACAGCCTCAAAACTCCTGTAACCTATTCAGAACACAGACATTCCAAACTATTTTAATGTACAGAAATCCCATGTTCCGTGTAATGTGGTCAGGTGGCTCAGTTGATTGTTGTTCAAAACATGTCACACAGCGATATGGCACCGGGTGCGTCAGGCGCTGTTGTTGCACAGGGCCTGTCATGTGGCGTGGCACAGATGTGTTGGATGCTGGTGTGTCACAGGTGTGACAGCTGCTAAACGTGTCATGGATGTGTCGAGTGGTGGTGTGTCACAGATGTGTCAGGTGGGGATGCGGCACCGGGCGTGTTGGGTGCTGGCGTGGCACAGGGCGTGTTGGGCATTGGCAGGGTTCAGGGCATCTCAGGCACTGACAAAAAGGAGGGCGATGAATTAATCAATTTATTGAGAGCTCAATATTCTCACTTACAGTGAGAATACAAACACTGATACTATAGCATCACATTTGCCCACTGGCCCTTGCATCACTGTCCTCATTTACTTTTCGCTTAACAACCAAAGCCTCTTGCGACTTCCGGTGGCGTTTGCAAACGGGTCGGCCGCATCGAGTGGAGCTCCCGCTGGTGGCCACTATTTGCAGCGCTTTCGGGGGTTTCCCCGATTCTTCGCTCTCTCCTCTCCCCCCCCCCCCCCCCCCCCCCCCCCCTCGATTATTGTTAGCCTTTGGGGTCGTCACGGGCATCAAGCCAGGCCGGTTTGAAAACGGCGAGGAACCCTGCATGGGTGTCGGGCGGCTGGTGCTGAGGCGTCGGGCCCAGCGCACGTGGAGGTCAGAGCAGTGGGGGCGGAGCCAAACAGAGGTCGAGGTAGCAGGCCCGAAGCCAGGGCGCGATGGAGGCGAGATGTCCCACTTCGGGTGGCTCCCGCCTAAAATGTTGTAAGAAGACTGAAGTCCGGTCCCAGGGGAATTCTGGAGGAATACAAAAAAGAAGAGAAAGAAGTTTTAAAGAAACTTGGTGAAAGTTTATTTCTTTTTTATAAGGAAAATTTTTTTGTTTTTCTATAATAAAAAAAAGATTGAAGAAGGAAAGAAGCGTGAAAAAAAAGAAAAATCATAAGTCGTTAAAGGATGCGAACAGCAACGTTGAGGAAGGGAGGAAACACAGATTCGCCGTTGAATGAGAGGACCAACAAAAGTGCTGACAAGCTGGCGGATAGCATGGTGAGGCCGCACTACTTACGGTGGATAAGATGACTGAGGTGATGGCGATGGAGCTGGACAAACAGTTTGTGAGGCACATGGAGGCTTTGAGGAAGGAGATGGCAGTCGCATTGAAGTCATTGGTGGAGGAGGCAATCACCCCAGTGAGAGTAGCTGTGGCAAAGACACGGCCGAGGTGAGAGAGCAGGGCGAGAAGATGAAGGAAGTGGAGGAAGCTCTGTCGCAGCACAGCGACCAGTTCACCTCGATGGCGGATGAGCTGCGGAGGGTGGTGGAAGTCAACAGAGGATTCCAAGCAAAACTCGAGGACTTGGAGAACCGCTCGAGGCGGCACAATCTGAGAATTGTGGGCGTGCCCAAGGGGGCAGAGGGCCCAAGGCCAACAGAATACTTTGCTAAGAAGTTGGTGGAGTTGATGGGGGAGGGTGAGACCCCCTCCCGGTACGAGCTGGACCGAGCTCATTGGTCATTAAGGCCGAAGACCAAAGTGAATGAGCCGCCAAGAGCAGTAATTATCTGCTTCCATAAGTATTGCTTTTCTCTCCACCGTGGGATGTGGCAGTCATGTCCTATGTCCCCCTGCTATTTGCACTCGCAATTGAGCCGGTTGGCCACCGCATTAAGAAGTTCAGGGGTATGAAAAGGAATAGTACGCAGGGGCATAGGGCACAGGGCCGATTACTTGCTGTTGTCCGTGTCGAAACCAAGTGTGTCGATAGGTGGAGTATTGGAGCTGCTTCGAGTGTTTGGGTCTTTCTCCGGGTACAAACTAAATCTAGGCAAGAGTGAGTATATTGTGGTGTCTCGGCTGGGGGTGGGGGCAGGGGTGAGCAGGGAGGGGGGGGGGGGGGGGGGGGGCGCTAACTACATTCATATGTTTTGGTCCTGCCCAAAACTGGAGGATTACTGGAAGGAGGTGTTTAGGGTAATCTCTAAAGTGGTGCACATGAAACTGGACCCGGCCCCCGGGAGGCTATATTCGCGGTGTCGGACCAGCCGGGGTTGGAAACAGATGCGAAGGCAGATGTTGCAACCTTTGCCTTGTTGATCACCCGAAGACGGATCCAGATGTAATGGAGAGCAACCTCTCCACCCTGTGCCCTGGCGTGGCGGGGGGACCTGTTGGAATTCTTGACTCTTGAGAAGGTTAAGTTTGAACTGAGGGGAAGGATGGAGGGGTTCAACAATTCATGGGCATTATTCATCATGCACTTTCAAGAACTGGATGACATCGAACATTAGTTGGGTTGTGTGGATGGGAGGGTTGGGGGAAGGGGGCTGTGTCTGTTAATAACGACTATGGGTGATCCCTAACTCCCTTTTGTCGTTAGTTTGTGTGAACATGTGGGCTAATGTTTGGGGTTTGGTGGGAGGATGGGATCATTGTTATTGATATGGGGATTGACATATTTGTTACTGCTTATTGTTTATTGTTGGGTGTAAATTTGGGAGAAAATGTGAAAAAGGAGAATAAAAATATTTAGAACAAAAAAACAATCAAAGCCTCTTAAATCTATTTTTGGAACAGAAACAATAAATTACCTGGTGAAATGAATGACAAACTCGTTCACAGTCTGTTGAATATAATCTGCAATTGATCTGATATTCATAAATCACTTCAGTTTCTCAACAATGGAGCTGCTTGATTCAGCTTCAGTCTCCATCTTTCTCATATTTCCAGTACTTAGACATACTGAGGCTGCAGTAATATAAGTGTGCTTGATTCAACAGAGCTTTGGAGAATATAGTGACTGGTGTGAATGATGATGTTGGATGTATTTGTTACTGTTAGGATGTAGCTATTCTGAGATTCCTATGGTTTTGTGCGGTACAAATAAAACAATTGGTCTGTGAAGGAATCTATAGAATCAAAACACAGAACACTCCACATGCTGGAAATCCAAAATAGAAATAAAAATGCTGATAATACTCAGCAGGTCGGACACCATCTGTGGAGAGAAGAACAGAGTTCATCAGTGGCATTCTCCCTTCTGGGGACTAAGCCGGCAGGAGAACCAGCGCCAACCACTCTGCCGTCAACAGCCCCCAAAAGTGCAGAATTCTGTGCACTTTCTAGGTGGACGCCGGAGTCGTTGGCTCCACTCCAACCGGCAGGGAAGGGACAGCGTGAGTTTGCACATGTGATGAAGGGCCGGCGTGATCTCGCGCATGCACAGAACCGCCAGCATGGTACCGCACAAGCGCAGACCGGCCGGTGTATTTTGGCGCATGCTTGGCCATGCTTCTCCGCGCCGGCCATAGCGGAGCCCTACAGGGACCTGCACAGAAGCAAGTGCCCCCACAGCACAGGCCCGCCCGCAGATCGGTGAGCCCCGATCGCGGGCCAGTCCACCGTGGGGGACCTCCCGGGGTCGGATCCGCCCCTGAGGATTCGCCCCCACCGACTTACCTGCTAGGTCCCACCGTGTGGGGCCATGCATAACCCACGTCGGCGGGACTGGCTAAAAACGGGCGGCCGCTCGGTCCATATGGGCCCGGAGAATTGCCGGGGGGTGCCGCTGCCAACGGCCCCTGACCGGCGTGGCGTGAATCTGCGCATGCGCAGACTGGCCACCGTATTTTGGCACATGCTTGGGGGTTCTTTTGGTGGGACTGGCCAAAAATGGACGGCCGCTTGGCCGGTGGGGGGGGGGGGGGGGGGCGCTGCCATCAAACGTCGCTGGAGAATATGGCAGCTGGCGGCGGGGTGGGATTCGCGCCGCCCCCCGGGATTCTCCGAACCGGCGGGGGGGGGGGGAGAATCCCGCTGTTTCAGGTCCGTGGCCTTTCATCAGAACTGGGGAAAGTTAGAGATGTAACAAGTTTGGTGCAAGGGGTGTGTGGGTCAAGGATAAAGGGAAATCTGTGACAGCTTGTGGACGATGGGAGAGATTGAATGCCAGAAGACTTGGTCTTCCAGGGCCAAAGGTGGGACACCGAAAGAAACTAAAGATGTACCTGGATTAGATGTGCTATTGTCCGGAAACAAAATAAAAAGAGAAAAACCGAAGCAAGCAAAGGAAAAGGAAACTATATGGGGCCAGAGTACATGGTTTGAAATTGTCGAACTCAGTGCTAAATCCCGAAGAATGTAAAGTGCCTGATAAAAAGCTGAGGTGCTGTCGTTCAAACCTATGTTGAGCTTGACTGGAACAGTGCAGCAGGTCAACGCTTGACATCAAGATGGAGAATTGAGGTGAGTAGCCACTGGAAGCTCAGAGTCAATCCTGTGCACTGAACAAAGATATTCTGTAAAGTGGTCACCCAATCTCCATTTGGCTCCCCCTAGTGTGACAGATGCAGGATTTTAGATATATTGGATTATAATAATTTTAAAATAAAGTGTTAGAGTGTGTTTGACTGCAGTAGTAATGTTTTTAAAATAGAACATAGAACATAGAATATAGAACATTACAGCGCAGTACAGGCCCTTTGGCCCACGATGTTGCACCGTCCTGTGAAACCCTTCTAAAGTCCCTCTACACTATTCCCTTATTGTCCATATGTATATCCAATGACCATTTGAATGCGTTTAGTGTTGGCGAGTCCACTACTGTTGTAGGCAGGGCATCCCATGCCCTTACTACTCTCTGAGTAAAGAACCTACCTCTGACATCTGTCCTATATCTATCTCCCCTCAATTTAAAGCTATGTCCCCTCGTGCTGGACATCACCACCCGAGGAAAAAGGCTCTCGATGTCCACCCTATCTAATCCTATGATCATCTTGTATGCCTCAATTAAGTCCCTCTTAACCTTCTTCTCTCTAACGAAAACAGCCTCAAGTCCTTTAGCTTTTCCTCATAAGATCTTCCCTCCATACCAGGCAACATTCTTAGAAATCTCCTCTGTACCCTTTCCAATGCTTCCACATCCTTCCTGTAATGTGGCGACCAGAACTGTACACAATACTCCAAATGCGGCTGCACCAGAGTTTTGTACAATTGCAACATGACCTCATGGCTCCGAAACTCAATTCCTCTACCAATAAAAGCTAACACACCGTACGCCTTCTTAACAACCCTCTCAACCTGGGTGGCAACTTTCAGGGATCTATGGACATGGACACCGAAATCTCTCTGCTCGTCCACACTACCAAGAATCTTACCATTAGCCCAGTACTCTGCCTTCCTGTTATTCCTTCCAAAATGAATCACCTCACACCTGTCAGCCCAGCTCTGCAGCTTATCTATGTCCCTCTGTAACTTGTAACATCCTTCTGCACTGTCCACAACTCCACCGACTTTAGTGTCAGCTGCAAATTTATTCACCCATCCTTCTATGCCCTCCTCCAGGTCATTTATAAAAATGACAAACAGCAACGGCCCCAAAACAGATCCTTGTGGCACACCACTAGTAACTGAACTCCAGGCTGAACATTTCCCATCAACCAACACTCCTTGTCTTCTATCAGCTAGCCAATTTCTGATCCAAACTGCTAAATCACCCTGAATCCCATGCCTCTGTATTTTCTGCAATAGCCTACCATGGGGAACCTTATCAAATGCTTTACTGAAATCCATATGCACCACATCAACTGCTTTACCCTCATCCACCTGTTTGGTCACCTTCTCGAAGAACTCTCGAAAAATACTCTTGTTTTGCAAGACCAGAAAGCTTTTAGGAGCCAGAAATGAAATTGATCAGAGTCAAATGCCTGGGCGAATGAACTGTTGTTTGACGAGGGGGAGTCCCTGGGGAGTTAATGTGTTTTCAGCCTGGGGAGTTAATTTGTTTTTTGGCTTGTGGGGATTATGTCATTGCTGGATGAAGCTAAGATAGTCAGACATTTTGATAAAGCTATTTGAGTTGAGGTCTGATCTGGCCACAATTTAGACCACAAGTAAGGTATTTTGCTCTCACAGCAGGATAGTTTTTAAAAAAGAGTAATCGTATTTAAAGCAGTACAGACTTGACTGAGGACGAGGGGGAAGCTGAAACAAACCAGTTGGAACAGCTTTTTGAAGACATCCAGCCAGAGTTTAACAGGAGCCCAATTTGTTCTGGAAAAAGTATTACTCTGTGCCATTGCAATGTAGGATGAATGGACAGCTGTATTTTTTTTCTTGTTGTTGAATTGAGAATAGAGATAGTAATTAAGGGTATTATATATTTTGCATTAAGTAGTATTGTTTAAAGGGTAATTGTAAGCTATTTTCAGGTTTTGTTTTAAAATAGCAAGTCCCTATTTCTTTGTGCACTTCTGGAGTGAAGTACTCTTTCTGCACTGTCTTATAAAATAAACTAAAATATTGGGGATTCGGTCCAGTATCCTAGCTACTGTTGGGCTCTGGTCTGGGATTGTAATACCAGTGTAGAATGGACACCATTGTGAGCAATAAATGCAGTCGGCTAAATTGAAAGAAGTACACATAAATTGTCGCTTCACCTGAAGGAATATTTGGGGCCTTGCCAAATGAGCAGGAGGAGATAAAAGGGCACCTGTGTCTGCACAGAATGGTACTATGAGAAAGGGAGGGGACATTGTGGAGGAGTAGACCAGGATATCACAGAGCTGGTGATCCCTTTAGAATGCTGTGGAGGAAATCTGTTTAGTGGTGGCATCAGACTGGAGGTGGAAGCTGGCGATGTGACACCCTATTGTGGTTCCAGGAGGGAGGGGCAAGGAGTGAGAGCAGAAGGGCAAGAAATATGGTGGATACAGCCCTGTCAATCATGGTGAGGGAAAAAAGGGGACGCCCCAGTGGTGTTGGTATGGAAGAGTATGTTACGGTGTGGAAGAGTATGTTACGGTGTGGAAGAGTATGTTACGGTGTGGAAGAGTATGTTACGGTGTGGAAGAGTATGTTACGGTGTGGAAGAGTATGTTACGGTGTGGAAGAGTATGTTACGGTGTGGAAGAGTATGTTCTGGTGTGGAAGAGTATGTTATGGTGTGGAAGAGTATGTTACGGTGTGGAAGAGTATGTTACGGTGTGGAAGAGTATGTTACGGTGTGGAAGAGTATGTTACGGTGTGGAAGAGTATGTTATGGTGTGGAAGAGTGTGTTATGGTGTGGAAGAGTATGTTACGGTGTGGAAGAGTATGTTACGGTGTGGAAGAGTATGTTATGGTGTGGAAGAGTGTGTGTTATGGTGTGGAAGAGTGTGTTACGGTGTGGAAGAGTATGTTATGAAAGCAGATGCAACGGAGATGGAGAAGCTTGGAGAATGGAATGGAGTCCTTGCAGGGTGTAGAGTGTGAGGAAGTGCAGTTGAGGTAGCTGTGTGAGCCAGTGGGCTTATTATAAATATTAGTTGATAGGCTACCTTCAGAAATTGAGACACAGAAGTCGAGGAAGGGTTGAGTTTATGATGGATCAGGTGAAACTGAGGAAAGGTGGAAACTGGAAGCTAATTTGATGAAATTTTCCAATTGGAATCGAGATCAGGCCATGGCACCTCAATCATTACTCATCAATGTACCGAAAAAAGACTTGATGAAAAAAAAGGAGGACTGGAGCAAGGAATGTTGCACATGTTCCATTAAAAGACAGACATAGCTAGTGCCCATGTGGAACATTTCTGATTTGGAGGAAGTGAGATGAATTAAAGGAGAAATCGTTCAATGTTAGAACAAGATATGGCAGGCAAAGGAGGATTCTGGTCAATGGAAACTGGTTGGGTCTCCCGTCATCCTGCTGGGACATGTAGACAGATGGGACATCCATGATGAAGTAAATGGGAACCTTTTTCTCTTGAAGTTTGAAACATGTGTTGCCTTGACTTTTGATGGAGGCGACAGCTCGCTGGAGCTTTCTGATGAAGTGGATACAGTTAGGGCCAGGGAATTTGAAACTTTGAGTAATGGAGGGATCCGAAGAGTCATAATTGTCGGTGGGAAGAGACTGGACAAGGGATGAGAAGGTAGACTCAAAAGTAGGAAGAAATCAGTTCAGTTGGGGAGGAAGAGACTGAAACAAGTAGGTCTACCAGGGCAGCCCTGTTTATTGGGAAATCAACAGAAGTGAGCTATATGGGTTGAGGAAGTATGAGGTGGGTGTTGGGCAGATCACCGGAAGAGATGAAGCCATCTATGTTCTGGAAACAAAAGCTTGATCTTCGGTGGTGGGGTCATGGTCCAGGAGGGATGGGAGGAAGTGTCGGAGAGTTGGCATTCAGCTATGGCAAGGTAGAGATTAGTTTGCCCTCCCCATTAGCACATTTTATAGCATCAGGGTTATACCTGTGAGAACGGAGTGCAGCAGGTTCAGAGGGAGACAGGTTAGAGTGAGTGAAAGAAGCCGCAAAATTGAGAAGGCCTTTTCCAGTTTTCCTTTTATTTTTGCTTTCAGACAGCGGCACACCTGCTCTCGGCGCGTATTTTGTTTTTTTTTTTCTTGCCCAATCTCCACTCCATTCAATCCTGTGGATCTAACTCCTGTCATTCAATATATCCCAGAATTGTTACAGTGCAGGAAGCAGCCATTTGGTCCATCATGCCAGCACCAGCTCTCCAAACGAGTGTCATGACTTGGTGCCATTCCCTACCCCTGTACATTGTTGCTATTCAAATAATCTCTCATGCCCCCTTTGAATGCCTTAATAGAATCTGTCCCGTCTTCCACCCTATCGCAGGCCTTCCTTTTGTCCTCCATCACACCCACCCCTTGCTCACTACCTATGACATCTCTATTTTTTTCCTGTTCTGAGGAGAGGTCATCAATCTGAAACCTTAATTTTGTTTTTCTCGCTCCACAGATGCTGTCTGACCTGAGTATTTCCAGCATTTCCTCTTTTAAATATAGAACCAGCAGAGCCAGGGCCTTACAGTTAGAGTCGGACATGCCCCACGCTTATGCAACCAGAACAGAATCTCGGAGAACTGAAGCATCTTTGACCATACAGCGCATATTATCAGAATCTCAGAATAGTTAAGTTCTGATATTAACTTGCAAATTCACGCAACATAACCATGTAAATCAAGTCATCACATTCTCAGCTCATATAATGGCACTACTATTCTCAGCCAGAATGGACATGACTCCGTGATTCAATATGCCTGGAGATCATGCTGCAGCTGGCTAGCATTCACTTTATGCACATAATTTGTATTATATAAATATCCTCCACTCGTTGCACTTCCGAGAAATACACCTATATTTTTATCTCGAGACTTTGCTGCAATTTTGCCCATGACCTCTGTTTGCTGTAGTTCACAAAGATTCTTCTTAAATAGACTCTGTTTTCTGCCATGTGCTGTGTAAAAGACTTCCACCTTCTTGGCTGATGCAGTGCTGTCAGTAGACACAGTCAACGGATTTGGATTTATTATTACGTGTACCGTGGTATAGTGAAAAGTATTGTTCTGCCTACAGTCCAAACAGATCATTCAATACATGAAAACATAGGACATATATAAATATTCAATGTAAATATATAGACCTAGACATCGGGTGAAGCATACGGAGTGTAGTGCGTAGAGAAGATGCGTGGAGCGATCAGTCCGTAAGAGGGTCATTCAGGAGTCTGGTAACAGCGGGGAAAAAGCTGTTTTTGAATCTGTTAGTGCGTGGTCTCAAATTTTTCTATCTCCTGCCTGATGAAAGATGTTGGAAGAGAGAATGACCCAGGTGGGAGGGATTTTTGATTATGCTGCCCGCTCTCCCAAGGCAGCAGGAGGTGTAGACAGAGTCAATGGATGGGAAGTGCATTCACATGATGAACTGGGCTGTGCTCGCGACTCTTTGTAGTTTCTTATCGTCTTGGGCTGAGCAGTTGCCATACAAGGCTATGATGCAGCCAGAAAGGATGATTTCTGTGGCGCATCTGTAAAAATTGGTAAGAGTCAATGTGGTCATGCTGAATTTCCTTAGTATCCTGAGGAAGTACAGGTGCTGTCGTGCTTTCTTGGTCGTTGCATCAATGTGGGTGGACCAGGACAGATTGTTGGTGATGTGCACACCTAGGAATTTGAAGCTGTCAACCTCGGCACCATTGATGCAGACAAAGGTTTGTAAGATACTTTGCTTCCGGAATGTCAATGATCAGCTCTTTAGTTTTGCTGACATTGAGGGCGAGATTGTTGTCGTTACACCACGCCATTAGGTTCTCTATCTCCGGTCTGACTCATCGTTGTTTGAGATCCGACCCACTATGGTCTTGCTCTCATATTTCTCCTCGGATTGAGTCCATTGCAAAAGTCTGTCTCTTGTGCAGTGCCATTTATCGGGTTCTTAGCTGGTGTAACCAGTGAGTCACAGAAGCAGAGCTGTCCCTGCCTGCTGAGTTGCCATGTGACAGTGACGTTGTTACACTATAATAGGTCTCGGGAGGTCTCCTGAGCAGCCGGGTTTCCTCCATCTGGTTGCTACCCAGGTTACGCATGTTGGAAGTACGTGAGTTAAGAAGGGTTAGGTTTTGTCTCACAGCAATAATCAGTCAAAGTTTGACCCAGTCCCCGAGTAGATTAAGACCACGAATGGAATGCTGGAGTGTGACTGATATTCATGGAACCACAGAGAACATTCACCTTACATCAAAGGATGGGGAGCATTTATCAGGAAATGGCATCCTTCTCCCCAACCTGTAATGTTCCCTCCAGTGGTTGGGTGCATCAGTGGAAAGGTTTCAAAATAGAAACAACACCGTTGGAAGTTGTGGAGCTGGGTGGTGGTGGTGGTGGAGGGACATTAGGAAGAGAAAAATGGGGTGTCCGAGAATGAGAGAATTTTTACCCTCTGTGAACGTGTCGGGTATAACCATTGTAGAGCTGATTTGACTGTAGTGTAAATCACATCCTTTGAACTACCTCGACACTCAGTGACTTCACCATGAATAGGCTGCACCAACTTCTATTGCAACGTGACCCTTTAACCATGGAAGAGAACTTTTGTTGACAATTTGCTGTTTGATCAATGTTGGTTAGTGTGTCAATTACTATTTACTCCATTACAGTGAGCAGCACCTTGAACACACTGGGCAGCTCTGTGTAGTTTAATAGTAGACCCATTATTGAGCTGTTAATGAAAGTGGGAAGAGGTTACTGAATTGGATGATAAGCCAAGATCATATTGAATGGCGAAGCAGACTCGAAGGGCCGAAATGCCTATTCCTGTTCCTATTTTCAATGATTCCATTCGGTAACATGTATGTTTTTCTGCCAAATGTGGTAACCGTGCCGCTTATCACATGGCCTTACAAGTTAAATTCTCGCCAAGTGCTTCACGCAGTGAACTTCGTGTTGCCAAACCTGCAGGATTGCCCTGGATTCTCCCGCAATTGAAGAGTAATCTCCCCTCACTGCCGCAAGGGGAAAAGCACAACAACTTTTTTATTTGAAGCATGTTCTTTAAACACCTTGACTAGTTAGTTATAAAAATGATTGGAGATGAGCAGGAAAAGGCAGTTTGATCAATGGGTCAAGTATTGTTTAATCAGTGAACAAAGTGGTTGTTCACTTTCCGATTGGTGGAGGATTGATGCGCCACCAGGATGGTTGTGCCAGGTAATCAATGGCGGGAAAGGAATAAGTCCAACCAAAGTTCGTAAGCCAGTTTTGGAGGCAATAAGGTTGGTGGACAGCAGTGTCCAACCATAGCACCAAGACGTATGAGCAGCAAAGCCTGATTAGGATTGAATTCTCCTGTGCAAGTTTAAAAATAGATCCGTTTTCACTTGCTGACTTTGCCCGAGGAACAGGACAAAGCAAAGCTGCCAGAAGGAGTAGCTGGCAGCAGCAGCTAATGAAGAAATTGTTGTACATAGTTTCGTTGTTCAGTTTATCAGCGACTCAGTGCATGTCAGGGATCATTGTGTTTGCTGATAAACTATTAGGGAATCAGCACATACCAGGGTTATTACTCATCCTAGTTTTCTCTACCTTATCCTTCCCAAGTCACGTTACAGCAGTGATTAGGGGCCAGGGAGGTTTATTTTCCACTGATTTCTACACAGGCAAAAAGCAGGAACCCCACCCGTATACACTCATCTACATTTTCTGTAAAATCAGTGACATTCAGAAAATTAATCCCCAATGAGTGCTAACCCGGGCTGATATTTACCCTTCCTGGTTCCAGGAAACTGACATCTGTGATAACCCAACCACGACCCAGTGTCAAATCAACTACTAATCCACGTTAGTGATTTCCTTCCTGCACGGTGTGATTCTATACCATTTACTGCTGGGTGGGGGTAAAGTGTAAGGCAGTGACCATCTCCAATAAGAGAGAATCAAGCCATTGCCTTGATATTCAATGGCATTACCATCGCTGAATCCCCTACTACCAACATCCGAGGGCTTACTATTGACCAGAAACTGAACTGGACTAACCATATAAATACTGTGGCTACAAGAGGAGGTCAGAAGCGAGGGATCCTGCGGCGAGTAACTCACCCCCTGACTCCCCAAAGCCTGTCCACAATCTACAAGGCACAAGTGTAATGGAATACTCTCCACTTGCCTGGATGAGTGCAACTCAAACAACACTCAAGAACATCCACAACAGCAGCCTGCTTGATTGCTTCCTCCTTCCACAAACATTCATTTCCTCCACCACTGTCGAACAGTGGCAGCAATGTGTACCATCTACAAGATGCACTGCAGGATGTCACCAAGGCTCCGCAGGCAACATCTTCAAACTCACAACTGCTACCATCCAGATTCTAGAAGGACAAGGGCAGCAGACACCACCACATGGAGGTTCCCCTCCAAGCCACTCACCAGCCTGGCTTGGAAATATATCACTGTTCCTTCATGTCACTGGGTCACAATCTTGGAACTCGTTCCCTAAAAGCACAGGGGGTTTACCTGCACCACAAGGACTGCAGCAGTCCAAGAAGGCACCTCATCACCACCTTCTCCAAAGGAAAATAGGGATGGGTAATAAATGCTGGCCCAGCCAGTGATGCTCACATCCCACAAATGAACAGAAATAACCTGAAATTTTAACGTACTCTCCCTCCACAGATGCTACCTGCTCTGCTGTTTGTCTCCAGCCTTCCCATTTTTTTCAGCACCACAATATTTTGTTGTAAGAATAATAGCAAATTCTTTGTCCTTAAGCAAGCTGTGGGTAGGGTTGAGTACCCCTGACAGCAGCTCTTGGTTTAGCAGATCTGACACGCAAACAGGATGAGGACAATTCATACATTAGTGTCATAGTTAAGCAGAGCCCTGTTATTTATTGCTCAGGGTGACAAGAGTCACTCAGTCACAACGTTCGTTAGAAACCATCCATTTGGCTTCTGATTCCTGTGAGGACAGAGGTGTCACGGATGGATATTGACATTGACGAGCAGCCAGTGCCAATAAATTGGTGTCAGCTTCACCTGATCAGCCACGCCCTTTCACTGTGAGCTAACAGTGTAAAGGAGAGAAAATTAAGGAATTCGAGAAACGGCGAGAGTCGTTGCCTAAGCACCAGCTCTTGACATGGCAGTGATGGGAGTTCCTGGGAGGTACTGCTGAAGATTAAAGAGGCCGGGATGTGTACCAGCCTTCATGCACTTTCACATGGACTTGTTGAAATAACACTCTAGAGCACTTCCACCAGGGCTGCGCTGCTCATCAGAGGCAGAGTACATACCACATGTACAGATGTTACGGGCAGTGAGCAGAATGAGAGAAGTGCTCCCATTGATCAGTTGAGCCCACAAACCCAAGATTCGGGAGTAGTTATTGGTCAGGTTACTTGCCGAGTATCTTCCACAGTCGATTTTGAGAGAATAGTAGAAGGATTATGAGCTTTTGCGAGATAACCCTTGTTTACCAGGTTAATCTGTTTCCCTATCCTGTACTTGCTATTGATTAGCCGACCTGGTGCAATTTGTACATAAATTCTGATCACCATGGGAAGTGGAAATAAAAAATAAATTAGCCAAAAACCCAACAGACATTGCTGTTCATGAGCCATTCCTTATTGTCCAAAATAATAATAATTTTGGGAAGAAAACAATGACTACAAAATTGAAGGAGAGGTAAGTTGTGACTTTATTTCAGTTATAGTGAACATTAATTTAATGTCTCTCTGTACCGTTCCTTTATGTTGTCTACTTGTTTGGGTTGCCTTTCTTAATAGCTTCCTCTTTGCTCACAGTCTGTAATTTCCTGAATTAACTCGGGACATTTTCTTCAATGCTAATGGTTCTATAAAATATGTTGTTGTACATGTTGTATGTTATACTGCTATTTAGTGATTGGTGGAAGGTGTCGGCCTTAAAAGTATTCTGATACTGACTTTTGGGGGGGGGGGGGGGAGTTCTACCTATAGTGGGTGTGTTTCAGTTGGTGATGCTGTTACCTCCAAGTCAGAAGCTATGGGTTCAAGTCCCACATTCAGTGACCCGAGCACACAGTCCAGCCTGACTCTCCAATGCAGCACCTGAGGGAGCCGTGTCAGGGGTGCGGATCCTTCGGCTGTGATGTCAAGCCCAGACCACGTCCGCCCCCTTGAGTGGATGTAAAAACATCCCCTGGCACTACTTCAGATGAATGAAGGAGAGTTATTCCCTGGTGTCCTCCCCAGTGCTTATCCCTCAACTATCATCACCACATTCCTGCATGTAGAAGCTTGCAGTGTACATATTGGTGGCTGTGATTGTTACATCCGAACGGTTGCCACACTTAAAAGTGCTTCACAGGGGGGAGGGGGGTCATAAAGCATTTTGAGATGTTCTCAAGGTTGTGAAAGATAGGATGTAAATGAAAGTCTTTCTTTTGCACGCCTTCACAAGGGAGCTGGACCAGTTCTTGGCTGGGGCAGAGAGCACATCATATTAAAGGTAGGTGGATTAATGTACACATAGCCATTGTGTGATTTCCTGGACTTGTTTTGGTTGCTTGGTGGGTGGTGGGAGTTGGAAAGTGTCTGCACATGACACTCCAGACATGATATATTGGAAAGGCTTGTTAGATTACCAAGCCTTTTCTTCTGTCATTGTTGGAAATTCATAATTAGTTTTGCAGTTTCAGCACCGTCTAACACACTCAGACTCCCAGAAGTAGAACTGAACTTACTCATTTCTTACAGTGTACAGGTGGATCCTTAACTCCCACTTAACACACTGTACATCAAGATTCATTTGAATATATAACATGCTGTATGCAGCATGTACGATAACAGCTCTGCTGTGAAGAAAGGAGTTGAATAATTATACCAAATGACAGGACTCGTTCATTAACTCCTAACACGTCATTGTCACGCAGAGTTGAGGCTCTGCCTCGTGTATATCTAGTTTCATGTTGGCTGAGAAAGGTGGGCACTTTCCTGGTGAAATACTTGGCCAGTCTTTTTATTTGATGCTTTGAGCCTTATTCCATTCATGTCACATGTAAGTAGATGTTTTTTGATATCTTTACAGTGTCTTATTTTACCTGTAAATAATCTAAGGACACGATTCTCTTGCTGCTTTGCGCTCAAGCGAGAATACAACGCAGCCGGAGAATCCCAGGAAAGGCCTCCAGCAGACCCCCCGGCAGCGTTGTATTCTCGCTTGAGCGCAAAGCAGCAAGAGAATCGTGTCCTTAGATTATTTACAGGTAAAATCGTAAGAGTCGAAACGCCACCCAAATGGTGGATGCAGGGTGGCTCCCTGGCCCTCCCCTGGAATGTGGGCCCCTTGGCACTGCTCAGCTGACACCTTGGCATTGTTACCCTGGCACTGCCAAGGTGCCTGGGTGGCATTGCCAAGCCAGCAGGAACACTTTCCAGGTGCCAGGATGCCAATGCAAGCGTGCCCAAGTGCCAGGGTGGCAGTGCCAAGGGTCAGGGTCCGAGGTGGACCATGCCCATGAAATGAGGGTGGAGGAGGGGTTTGAAGGGGGGGGGGGGTGGGAAGAGTGCAGGGCAGGTAAGTATGGGCCTCTGGGAGGTTAGAGGGGTGATGGAAGTGGGTCCTGGAAGGGAGGGGGTGCTGTAAGGAGGCTTGGGGGGGCCTGAAGAAAGGGGACCCCCAGGGACCCCGTAGTGGGATGTCCTCACTTGGGGCGTGTGGGGTGGTGTCCCTGTTTGTGGGGGGTGGCATTGCCCATGGGTGGGGGCCTGGGGACACACAGGCTCACATAGAGATCGGCATACCCTTTCAAAATGATGGCCCAATCTCTGAGTTCAGCTCCCCAGTGCTAAAAATAATTCTCAGTGTGGGCTAAACCGGTGAGAAACTCCCCAGGGCTGAAAAAGTGACTAATAGCGGTGGGGATCACGCCCACAGAGCCGGTAGGAAACTCCCTGAAAAACCCGCCAGAAATTAACTGAGAAAATTTTGGGGAGAATCGCATCCTAAATGTTTTTTGACTAAAAGGTGATGGCATTAAACTTTGACCAATAAATAAATCTTCTTTGTGTCGGTTGCCACTTAGGTACCCCATCAGAGATAGTTTTGTGTGGGTCACCTTTCAGCAGTTTTTGATAATATTTACGTAAAATACAAATTCTTCCTCTTCTCCATCACCCGGGGTGGCAAGAATGAAATTCAGTTCATAGTAGACTCTTGAATTACATTGTAAGATATGTGAGGCATGGAATCAATCCTGTGGCAATTAGTGCACATTATCTCTCTCAATCCGCAGTGATGGTTCTTAGCAACTTCAATATCTTTGCTACAGATGGTTTGAGAGTTGATTAAGTGCAATGAAATAGCCTTGTGGTTTTTAATGATCTGTAAACTCCTTGTTAGATTACTGCCATTTGATTTCCTGATGATATAACAGGAAGTGGTTGGTAAATTCCCAACAGCAAATGTTGTGTTCAGTGTACTGTGAAAGTGGCAGACTCCTCTGAGTCGTGATAGATACTGTTAAGGAGAAGTGACCGCACACACACTCCGCACACAGTCTGTCTCTCTCTTGGACTCTCTCTCTCTCTTTGGCTGGAATTTTCTGGCTGTTCATGCCAGTGGGATCTTGCGGTCCTGCCGACAGTGCCCCCTCACTGTGGTTTCCCGGTGGCAAGGGGTGCATTCAACTGGAAACCCCATTAATAATGGCGGGACCAGAAGATCCGGCCAATAGCAGGCCACCTCCTCGGCCACAAAACATGCAGCGGGTTGCGCAAAATTTAAAAAAATCATTCTCTCTGATTCTCTGTCTGTTGCTCGCTCTTTCTGCGTTCTCTCTCTCATTCTCTCTCATTCTCTTTCTCTGTGTCGATCTCTGTCTCTGTCGCTCTCTCTCTCTCTCTCTGTTGCTCTCTCTCTCACTGCCTCTCTCTGCCTCTCTCTTTCTCTGCCCCTCTCTCTGCCTCTCTCCCTCTGCCTCTCTATCTCTGCCTCCCTCTCTTTCTCTGTCTCTCTTTCTCTGCCTCCCCCTCTCTTTCTCTCTCTGTATATAAATTTTCTCTCTTTGGCTCTGTGTCTGTGTGTGTATATGTCTCTGTGTCTGTGTGTGTCTGTCTCTCTGTGTGTGTCTGTCTCTCTGTCTGTGTGTGTGTGTGTCCCTCTCTGCATTTCTGTCTGTGTGTGTGTGTCGCTCCCTCTGTATCTCTCTCTCTATTTCCCTGTGTGTCTTAGTGCGTGTGTTCCTCTCTCTGTCTCATCTGTGTCTCTTTGTGTGTGTCTCTTTGTGTGTGTGTCTGTGTGTTTGTCTCATTGTGTGTGTCTCTCTATATGTTTGTCTGCGGTTACTGCCTCTGCGGTGCCTCTCTGCATGTGCCTCTGTCTTGCTTGCTGGTTTTCTCTCTCTTACTCTCGCTCTCTCTCTATCTCTCTGTCTGACTCTCTCTGCCTCTCTCTCTCTGCCTAAATGGGGGTCAGCATCTTACTCTCTTACGAGAAAATTCTTTTGGTCTCTTTTTGCTTATGAGCAAAGACAATGGACCTGCTGAGACAGGCGATCAGATTCTGTCAACAGTATTTGACAGTCAGCTGAAAATGCCCTTATTGGCACAAAGATTGAAGGTGGACAGTGAAGTGTTGCAAAAGGTCTGTCCCCTCCTTTGGGAGTACGATGCTTTAAATGACTTGCATGACATTTGATTCCACATCTTGCCTCCAGGAGGTTGTCAATACATGCCTGGAATACAGAATAGCTCATCATCATTCAGGATAGAGGCAGACGCTTTGGGTTGTGACAGCAAAACATTTTCCATGTCAAACAGACGGTGCCTAATACAGATTAAAAATGCACCATCCAAAATCTAATCAAAGAGTTACAAACCAATAGACATATTTCAGTATTCAGATTTTACTGAACTATTATGAAATAGTAAGATTATTAAATCTTTATTTTATTGATTACATGTTAAATCTTGTTGGGAATATTTATTAACTCCCCCCCCCTCCCCAACCTCCAAGAAGCCCCTTTCTGCACCCACCCACCCTTCATACCATCCTCAACCCTCCTTTCATGGGCATGGCCCCCCTCGGGCCCTAATCCTTCGCAGTGCCACCTGGGTACCCTTGCTGTGCCACCCAGGCACCTTGGCAGTGCCAAGGTGGCAGTACCAAGATGCCCATGTTCCAGGGGCCTCCAATGGACAGGGAGAGCACCCAGGGTGCCATTCCAGTACTGAACGTCACCCGGCTGCGGCCTCGCTGGGAAGGCTGGTAGATCCTGGGAGTCTGGTAGATCCCGGGTAAGCTTGTCTACGTTGGTTGAAAATTGGTTTAGGCATGTGCCATTTGGTCATGCCTCATTTGGGCGGGATTCTGATTTTGACGCCTCACGGCACTTGGGTGTACCCCGCGAGGCAGAAAGGCTGCCGGGAAGCCCGTGGGAGGCCTCTCCTGGAATTTACCGGCTGCCTTGTGCTCTCACTCGAATGCGATGCGGCTGGTCGATCACGCCCTTGGTCTTTGGGTGATGATTTCAAATGTATGACATCAATTCAATCCGCCGTACATCTCTGCTAATATTCAATTCCATTGCCCTAAATGACAAAATAAAGTCATAATTACCTTCTTAGTGTTAATTACATAATATACCTAATACGGGTCAAATATCCTTTATCTGTACATCCGAAATCCGAACATATCCAAAAACTAAAAGTTTGTTTGGCTATGTGTTGTAAGTTGCAAGATGTCTTGTCCATGAACGTTATTTTAATCTGCTGCTGAGGTGAAGCTATATGTATCTTGAAGTCCACAAGAATTAATTGTCATTCAGTAAACAGATGGCAGGGTCATTCAGAGTTTAATTATTATTTCAAAATGGAAATTTTCTGTTGGGAATGTCGTTCAAATTTTAGACTGCAGATCTGAAGCCAGGTTGAAATGATGAGCTAGTATTTTTAATTGCTGGTCCCTGTCTCCAGTTCAAGCAGACAGTTTGCAATCTCAGCATCCTGACTTTCCGATCCCATATCCTCTTCGTAAAGGCTATCTTTTTCCATCCTCTGAATATCACCCATCGTGGGTGATATCAGGGGGCAACACGGTAGCATGGTGGTTAGCATAAATGCTTCACAGCTCCAGGGTCCCAGGTTCGATTCCCGGCTGGGTCTGCACGTCCTCCCCGTGTGTGCGTGGGTTTCCTCCGGGTGCTCCGGTTTCCTCCCACAGTCCAAGGATGTGCGGGTTAGGTGGATTGGCCATGCTAAATTGCCCGTAGTGTCCTGAAAAGTAAGGTTAAGGGGGGGGGGGGGGTTGTTGGGTTACGGGTATTGGGTGGATATGTGGGTTTGAGTAGGGTGATCATGGCTCGGCACAACATCGAGGGCCGAAGGGCCTGTCTACGTTCTACGTTGTCTCCTATTGTCTTTGTCGCCTTCGGATTCAATTACTCCAATGGTCTCCGGGCTTGGCCTTCTGTTATCCACCCTCTGTGAAGACCTGCTGTCTGTACCCCACACCATTTCACCACCTCATGCCCAGCTGACCTATAAGTGGTCCACCATCTGTCAGTAACTTGGATTTAGTATTCCCTCCATGGCCTTGTCTGCCTCAATTTCTACAATATCCACCATCTCTACAATCCTCACTCCAAGGCTTTCCATTCCTCTGACTTGCCTCTTGTGCGCACTTGGCCTTTCACCCCAGCACAGGCAGCCATGTGTTCAGCTGCCCGGAACGCTGCTTTGCAGCTCCCACTCTGAACCCCACTGCATCTCCATCACATCGCGAGTTCAACATGTTGACAACATAGTAGTTCGCAATGGTGAAGGTTGAGGCCAAATGTGACCAGAAATTGCGGCAACAGAAATTATTGGTTGTGAACAGCAATTGAATGCGCAAATGAAAGCATTATATCTAAAACTTATTCTAATCAGTCCAGTTCGATTCTGATCATTCCAACTAATATTTTTTTGCAGCTCAGTAGGCGGAGAGGTGAACTTATTGAAACATATAAGTTTCCGAGAGGGTTTGACAGTGTAGATGCTGAAAGGATGTTTTCCCTGTCTGGGGACCGTAGTCTCAGGGTACAGGACAGAGATGAGGAAAATTCTACACTCCAGAGGGTAATAGATGCTCTGCCACTGAGTATATTCATCACTATGGATAGATTTGTGGACACCAAGGGATTTGGGGATGCTTCAGGAAAGTGGGGTTGAGGTAAATCAGCCGTAATCTTATTAATGACACTGCAGGAGATGGGGGCTGCAAAGCCTATCCCTAATCCTGTTTCATGTGTTCTCATATCCTTCTTAGCCGGAATTGAACCCGGGACCCTGGCGCTGTGAGGCAGCGGTGCTAGCCACCGTGCCGCTCACAGTTATGGGTTCAAGGACTGCTCCATGATTTGAGCCCATTGTCTAAGCTGGAGTTTCAACACGGCACTGCTGAAGGTGCTGTCTCCCAAATAAGTCTCTCCTCAGGCTGGTGTAAAGGATCATTCTTTGCAGAGGTCCATATTGGAAAGTGTGTGTTTACAAACAGTGGATAAGGATGGGCTTGGCCACCCTCCACAACCATGACCCAGTCCATTGCTGATACATATAAAATGGCTAATTAGGGTGGCACAAGGAGTAGGGGAAATCAGATGGTCTCACCCCAACACAAATCCTTAATAATTATGATATTTTTCCTATAGGGTGACAGTCCTAGGGTTCCACAGATGAACCCTCCATTCACCAGTCTTTGTTGCATGGATGTCCTGAATTGACTCAGTGACTGATTATCGAGATGTCCACAAGATAGGTGCCGCAATGGGGTCTGGTTATTTTTCTGCCCCTAACAGCTGCCAGTGTTATGATATGTTTTCTAGTGATTGTGTTGTAGCACGTGGGTAGATTTGCTGCACAAAAATGCCTTGTCACCATCTTGACACAGGCCTCCACAGAGCTGTGCGATCATTAAGTTTGGGGAGGGGAGTGGGGGGGGAATAATAATCATGGATTGACACCCACAAAAGTATGGACCATCATTTATTCATTTTTTGACATCAGGGTCTGTGCATGGTATAACGGCCCTACTCGGTGAGGTCCAGAAGCCATCAGCCGCAACGATCACTTTAAATTGATTGGATTGAGTATCCATTTGTAACACGAACAAAGAAAATTACAGCACAGGAACAGGCCCTTCGGCCCTCCCAGCCTGCGCCGATCCAGATCCTTTATCTAAACCTGTCGCCTATTTTCCAAGGATCTACTTCCCTCTGTTCCCCGCCCGTTCATATATCTGTCTAGATACATCTTAAATGATGCTATCGTGCCCGCCTCCACCACCTCTGCTGGCAAAGCGTTCCAGGCACCCACCACCCTCTGCGTAAAAAACTTCCCACGCACATCTCCCTTAAACTTTCCCCCTCTCACCTTGAAATTGTGACCCCTTGTAACTGACAACCCCAATCTTGGAAAAAGCTTGTTGCTATCCACCCTGTCCATACCTCTCATAATTTTGTAGACCTCAGTCAGGTCCCCCCCTCAACCTCCGTCTTTCCAATGAAAACAATCCTAATCTACTCAACCATTCTTCATAGCTAGCACCCTCCATACCAGGCAACATCCTGGTGAACCTCCTCTGCACCCTCTCTAAAGCATCCACATCCTTCTGGTAATATGGCGACCAGAACTGCACGCAGTATTCCAAATGTGGCCTAACCAAAGTCCTATATAACTGTAACATGACCTGCCGACTCTTGTACCCAATACCCTGTCCGATGAAGGCAAGCATGCTGTATGCCTTCTTGACCACTCTATCGACCTGCGTTGCCACCTTCAGGGTACAATGGACCTGAACTCCCAGATCTCTCAGTACATCAATTTTCCCCAGGACTCTTCCATTGACCGTATAGTCTGCTTTTGAATTTGATCTTCCAAAATGCATCACCTCACATTTGCCTGGATTGAACTCCATCTGCCATTTCTCTGCCCAACTCTCCAATCTATCTATATTTTGCTGTATTCTCTGACAGTCCTCCTCGCTATCTGCAACTCCACCAATCTTAGTATCATCTGCAAACTTGCTAATTAGACCACCTATACCTTCGTCCAGATCATTTATGTATATCACAAACAACAGTGGTCCAAGCACGGATCCCTGTGGAACACCACTAGTCACCTTTCTCCATTTTGAGACACTCCCTTCCACCACTACTCTCTGTCTCCTGTTGCCCAGCCAGTTCTTTACCATCTAGCTAGTACACCCTGAACCCCATACAACTTCACTTTTTCCATCAACCTGCCATGGGAAATTTTATCAAACGCCTTACTGAAGTCCATGGGCGGAATTCTCCACTCCCCACGTGGCGTGGGAGAATCGTGGGAGGGCCTCCCGACATTTTTTATGCCCCACCCCCCACTCGGAAAAATCGCCACTCGCCGTTTTTCACGGTGAACGGTGATTCTCCTGGGCCGAGCGGCCGGCCCTTCACGCCCGTTTCACCACGGCAGCAACCACACCTGGTTGCTGCATTCGTGAAACGGGTGCTGAATGCCCGTTTGGGGCATCCATGGACCCGATTGGGACGGGAGCACCGCGACTGTGCTCCGGAGGGGACAGGCCCACGATCGGTGCCCACCGATCATCGGGCCTGCGTCCAAAATGGACACACTCTTTCCCCTCCACCGCCCGGCAAGATCAAGCCGCCACGTCTTGCCGGGCGGCGGTGGAGAAAGACGGCACCGCGGGTTCGCGTCGTCTGCGCGCTGATGTCATCCGCGCATGCGCGGGTTCCTGCGCATGCGCGGATAACATCCGCGAAGCGCCGTTCGGGCGTCATTTCCGGCGGCCGAGGTTTCGGCCGGGAACGATGGGGGTCCGCTCCTAGCCCCCTGGTTGGGGGTGAATTAGGTGTGGTGAGCGGGCCCCGAGGCCGTCGTGAACCTCGGCCGAGTCCACGACGGCCTCCACGATTCTGGCCACCAGCGGAGAATTCCGCCCCATGTATATGACATCTACAGCCCTTCCCTCATCAATTAACTTTGTCACTTCCTCAAAGAATTCTATTAGGTTTGTAAGACATGACCTTCCCTGCACAAAACCATGCTGCCTATCACTGATAAGTCTATTTTCTTCCAAATGTGAATAGATCCTATCCCTCAGTATCTTCTCCAACAGTTTGCCGACCACTGACATCAAGCTCACAGGTCTATAATTCCCTGGATTATCCCTGCTACCCTTCTTAAACAAAGGGACAACATTAGCAATTCTCCAGTCCTCTGGGACCTCACCCGTGCTCAAGGATGCTGCAAAGATATCTGTTAAGGCCCCAGCTATTTTGTCCCTCGCTTCCCTCAGAAACCTGGGATAGATCCCATCCAGACCTGGGGACTTGTCCACCTTCTTAATGTCTTTTAGAATACCCAAAACTTACCCCTTCCTTATGCCTACTTGACCTAGAGTATTTCAACATCCATCCCTAACCTCAACATCTGTCATGTCCCTTTCCTTGATGAATACCAATGCAAAGTACTCATTAAGAATCTCACCCATTTCCTCTGACTCCACGCATAAATTCCCTCTTTTGTCTTTCAGTGGGCCAATCCCTCTACAATCTGACTTTTGTTTACTGAAGGAGTTTTTTGTTGTCAAAGTCTCACTGATACAGTTTGTAGAAGGTTGGGCTGATGCAGCTGACCTGACGTTGGGTCTCCGTGTCAATTCTGACCTTTTGGGAGAGGAGGCTGCCCAGGTGTGGGAAATGCTCAACATATTCCAGAGTCTCTCCTTCAACGTATGTGGGAGGAGGAATATTTGACTGAGCACATCCTCAAAGTGAGGTTAGAGAGTTTTCCATCTCGATTGTATTCAATACTGACACCAGAGGGCAGTTGGGTGAGGTGAATAGCCACTGTTGAGTAGATTGTAAGGGGGTTGTCGCACAGTCTTGCTCAACACCAGTTGTTTGGTGGATTTTGAAAGCTTGTGTTTCAGATCTCCCACTCAAGCCAGTTGCAGTCACATCATCATGGATCCATTGCAGGCTTGTGAACATTCAAATCATTGGAACACAATCCACAGAACTTCGCGATTTACTGAGCCAATATCCTTGGTCATGTTGATGAGCTAAATGCAAGACTCTAGGGGTGAGGAGGGGGGGGGGGGGGGGAGGGGGGAGGGAAGAGAAGAAAACACTGCTCGCAGCTTGGCAATAAATTGGCACTTCTGTTTGCAAAGGCAGCGATGATGAACAATGTGGGAGATGGGAACGTTGCGCCGATGCAGGGTGGACGCTTGCTCAAGGGTTGAAGTCAAGGTGGTTTCTTTCATCGTGAAGCAACCCCCCGGCCCATTCCCTTCCCCCGCCACAATCCTTTACCAAATTTACAGTGATACTTCATTTGTTAAAGAAATGCCAGAGAGGCCTTGGAGGCTTGATTGAAAACAGTCACTTGTATGCCCAGTTTTCTGGGGGATCCAATGGGTGAGGAGAATCCTAATGGAGTTTCAAGATCATTTTGTTTCACTTTGCAGAGAGGGTCAATTTGACCGGAGGCTGGGTTTTGGTCGGAGCAAATCAATTTTACTTCTAACTTGTGCGGTGATTGATTTAGCGGTGTGGAGGGAGTTCTAAACTGTTCCATTCCCGACACTGACACCCTTCACTTTAATCATCACACCTGCTCGGCAAGGGAAAAGAAAGCTACATGTGTGCATTTCCCACCGCAATGTAAGTGGTCTAATGTCAGTGTATTTAAATGCAGCGAGAGTGCGACACGTGAAAGGAGAGACGAGTGACGAAGATGAGGAGACTGAATATTTCGATGCCATGGAGAATGCACCAGAATTCATCAGAGTAACCACGGATCCCGCAAAACACAGGCAAGTGATGGTGGAATAGATGGAATGGGAAAAGTTGGCTAATGCAAATGGGTGGAACATTGCACCGTCAAGAGTGAATATGCACAGCAGCACACTCATACAAGTGCAGATCCGCTCATGGGCAGGCACTCAGGCGCAGGCACACACCCTGACACATGCACTTGCACACCCTGAGCCTTGCACTCGCACACCCTGACACGCACACACCCTGACACATGCACTCGCACACCCTGAGCCTTGCACTCGCACACCCTGAGCCTTGCACTCGCACACCCTGTGCCTTGCACTCACACACCCTGAGCCTTGCACTCGCACACCCTGACACGCACACACCCTGACACATGCACTCGCACACCCTGAGCCTTGCACTCGCACACCCTGTGCCTTGCACTCGCACACCCTGACATGCACACACCCTGACACATGCACTTGCACACCCTGAGCCTTGCACTCGCACACCCTGACACGCACACACCCTGAGCCTTGCACTCGCACACCCTGAGCCTTGCACTCACACACCCTGAGCCTTGCACTCGCATACCCTGAGCCTTGCACTCGCACACCCTGACACGCACACACCCTGAGCCTTGCACTCGCACACCCTGAGCCTTGCACTCACACACCCTGAGCCTTGCACTCGCATACCCTGAGCCTTGCACTCGCACACCCTGAGCCTTGCACTCGCACACCCTGAGCCTTGCACTCACACACCCTGAGCCTTGCACTCGCACACCCTGAGCCTTGCACTCGCACACCCTGAGCCTTGCACTCGCACACCCTGAGCCTTGCACTCGCACACCCTGAGCCTTGCACTCGCACACCCTGAGCCTTGCACTCGCACACCCTGAGCCTTGCACTCACACACCCTGAGCCTTGCACTCGCACCCGCTGACACGCACACTCCCTGACACATGCACTCGACCTACTGACACAGGCATACGCACACCCTGACACAAGTACGCGCACACCGTGGCACACGCACTCACACACCGTGACACACGCACTCGCACGCCCTGACACACGCGCTCGCACACCCTGATACGCGCTCGCACACCCTGACACACGCGCTCGCACACATTGACACACGCATTCGCAACACCTTGGGGCACGCACTCACACACCCTTACGCATGCACTCGCACACCCTGATGCACGCATTCGCACACCCTGGCGCACGCACTCGCACACCCGACGCACGCACTCGCATACCCTGACGCACGCACTCGCACACCCTGACGCGCGCACTCGCACACCCTGACGCGCGCACTCACACACCCTGACGCACGCACTCGCACACCCTGACGCATGCACTCGCACACCCTGACACACGCACTCACACACCCTGACACACGCGCTCGCACACCCTGACGCACGCACTCGCACACCCTGACGCACGCACTCGCACACCCTGACGCACTCACTTGTACACCCTGACGCACTCACTTGTACACCCTGGTGCACGCACTCGCACACCCTGACGCACGCACTCGCACACCCTGACGCACGCACTCGCACACCCTGACGCACGCACTCGCACACCCTGACGCACGCACTCGCACACCCTGACGCACTCACTTGTACACCCTGACGCACTCACTTGTACACCCTGGTGCACGCACTCGCACACCCTGACGCACGCACTCGCACACCCTGACGCACGCACTCGCACACCCTGACGCACGCACTCGCACACCCTGGTGCACGCACTCGCACACCCTGGCGCACGCACTCGCACACCCTGAGCCTTGCACTCGCACACCCTGAGCCTTGCACTCGCACACCCTGAGCCTTGCACTCAACACACTGACACATGCATACGCACACCCTGACAGACGTACGCGCACCCTGACACACGTACGCGCACACCGTGGCACACGCGCTCGCACACCATGACACATGCTTCCGCACACACTGTCACACGCGCTCGCACACCATGACACATGCTTCCGCACACCCTGACACACGCGCTCGCACACCATGACACATGCTTCCGCACACACTGTCACACGTGCTCGCACACCTTGACACACGCACTCGCACACCCTGACACACGCGCTCGCATACCGTGACACATGCTTCCGCACACCCTGACACATGCGCTCGCATACCGTGACACATGCACTCGCACACCCTGACACATGCACTCGCACACCCTGAGCCTTGCACTCGCACACTCTGAGCCTTGCACTTACACACGCTGACACGCACACTCCCTGACACATGCACTCGACACACTGACACAGGCATACGCACACCCTGACACACGTACGCGCACACCGTGGCACGCGCACTCACACACCATGACACACGCACTCACACACCCTGACACACGCGCTCGCACACCCTGACACACGCGCTCGCACACCGTGAAACACGCGCTCGCACACCTTGACACACGCGCTCGCACACCCTGTCGCACGCACTCGCACACCCTGACACACGCACTCGCACACCCTGATGCACGCACTCGCACACCCTGATGCACGCACTCGCACACCCTGATGCACACACTCGCACACCCTGACACACACACTCGTACACCCTGACACACGCACTCGCACACCCTGACGCACGCACTCGCACACCCTGACACACTCACTTGTACACCCTGACACACGCACTCGCACACCCTGCCACACTCACTCGCACACCCTGACACACTCACTCGCACACCCTGACGCACGCACTCGCACACCCTGATGCACGCACTCGCACACCCTGACACACGCGCTCGCACACCCTGACACATGCGCTCGCACACCATGACACATGCTTCCGCACACCCTGTCAGATGCGCTCGCACACCTTGACACATGCGCTCGCACACCCTGGCGCACGCACACGCACACCGTGACACACGCACTCGCACACCCTGACACACTCGCTCGCACACCATGACACATGCTTCCGCACACCCTGACACATGCGCTCGCACACCCTGACACATGCACTCGCACACCCTGAGCCTTGCACTCGCACACCCTGAGCCTTGCACTCGCACAACCTGAGCCTTGCACTCGCACACCCTGAGCCTTGCACTCGCACACCCTGAGCCTTGCACTCGCACACCCTGAGCCTTGCACTCGCACACCCTGAGTCTTGCACTCACACACGCTGACACACACACTCCCTGACACATGCACTCGACACACTGACACTTGCATACGTACACCCTGACACACGTACGCTCACACCGTGGCTCGCGCACTCACACACCGTGACACATGCTTCCGCACACCCTGACACACGCGCTCGCACACCGTGAAACACGCGCTCGCACACCTTGACACACGCGCTCGCACACCCTGTCGCACGCACTCGCACACCCTGACGCACGCACTCGCACACCCTGATGCACGCACTCGCACACCCTGATGCACGCACTCGCACACCCTGACGCACACACTCGCACACCCTGACACACACACTCGTACACCCTGACACACGCACTCGCACACCCTGACGCACGCACTTGCACACCCTGACACACTCACTTGTACACCCTGACACACACACTCGCACACCCTGACACACTCACTCGCACACCCTGACACACTCACTCGCACACCCTGACGCACGCACTCGCACACCCTGACGCACGCACTCGCACACCCTGACACACGCGCTCGCACACCCTGACACATGCGCTCGCACACCATGACACATGCTTCCGCACACCCTGTCAGATGCGCTCGCACACCTTGACACATGCGCTCGCACACCCTGGCGCACGCACACGCACACCGTGACACACGCACTCGCACACCCTGACACACTCGCTCGCACACCATGACACATGCTTCCGCACACCCTGACACATGCGCTCGCACACCCTGACACATGCACTCGCACACCCTGAGCCTTGCACTCGCACACCCTGAGCCTTGCACTCGCACAACCTGAGCCTTGCACTCGCACACCCTGAGCCTTGCACTCGCACACCCTGAGCCTTGCACTCGCACACCCTGAGCCTTGCACTCGCACACCCTGAGTCTAGCACTCACAAACGCTGACACACACACTCCCTGACACATGCACTCGACACACTGACACATGCATACACACACCCTGACACACGTACGCGCACACCGTGGCACGCGCACTCACACACCATGACAAACGCACTCACACACCCTGACACACGCGCTCGCACACCGTGACACATGCTTCCGCACACCCTGACACACGCGCTCGCACACCGTGACTCATACTTCTGCACACCCTGACACACGCGCTCGCACACCTTGACACACGCGCTCGCACACCTTGACACACGCACTCGCACACCCTGGCTCACGCACTCGCACACCCTTACGCACGCACTTGCACACCCTTATGCACGCACTCGCACACCCTGATGCACGCACTCGCACACCCTGATGCACGCACTCGCACACCCTGACGCACGCACTCACACACCCTTACGCACACACTCGCACACCCTGACACACTCACTTGTACACCCTGACACATGCACTCGCACACCCTGACACACGCACTCGCACACCCTGACACACTCACTCGCACACCCTGACGCACGCACTCGCACACCCTGACGCACGCACTTGCACACCCCGATGCACTCACTCACACACCCTGACACACGCACTCGCACACCCTGACGCACGCACTTGCACACCCTGATGCACTCACTCACACACCCTGACACACGCGCTCGCACACCCTGACACATGCTTCCGCACACCCTGTCAGACGCGCTCGCACACCTTGACACACGAGCTCGCACACCCTGGCGCACGCACTCGCACACCGTGACACACGCACTCGCACACCGTGACACACGCACTCGCACACCGTGACACACGCGCTCGCACACCGTGACACACGCGCTCGCACACCGTGACACATGCTTCCGCACACCCTGACACATGCGCTCGCACACCCTGACACATGCGCTCGCACACCCTGACACATGCGCTCGCACACCCTGACACATGCACTCGCACACCCTGAGCCTTGCACTCGCACACCCTGAGCCTTGCACACGCACACCCTGAGCCTTGCTCTCACACACGCTGACACACACACTCCCTGACACATGCACGCGACACACTGACACATGCATATGCACACCCTGACACACGTACGCGCACACCGTGGCACGCGCACTCACACACCGTGACACACGCTATCACACACCCTGACACACACTCTAGCACACCCTGACACATGCGCTCGCACACCATGACACATGCTTCCGCACACCCTGTCAGACACGCTCGCACACCTTGACACACGAGCTCGCACACCCTGGCGCACGCACTCGCACACCGTGACACACGCACTCGCACACCTTGACACACGCGCTCGCACACCGTGACACATGCGTCCGCACACCCTGACACATGCGCTCGCACACCCTGACACATGCGCTCGCACACCCTGACACATGCACTCGCACACCCTGAGCCTTGCAAACGCACACCCTGAGCCTTGCACTCGCACACCCTGAGCCTTGCACTCACACACGCTGACACACACACTCCCTGACACATGCACTCGACACACTGACACATGCATTCGCACACCCTGACACACGTACGCGCACACCGTGGCTCGCGCACTCACACACCGTGACACATGCTTCCGCACACCCTGACACACGCGCTCGCACACCTTGACACACGCGCTCGCACACCCTGGCGCACGCACTCGCACACCCTTACGCACGCACTCGCACACCCTTATGCACGCACTCGCACACCCTGATGCACGCACTCGCACACCCTGATGCACGCACTCACACACCCTGACGCACTCACTCGCACACCCTGTTGCACTCACTCGCACACCCGACACACGCGCTCGCACACCCTGACACATGCGCTCGCACACCATGACACATGCTTCCGCACACCCTGACGCACTCACTCGCACACCCTGTTGCACTCACTCGCACACCCTGACACACGCGCTCGCACACCCTGACACATGCGCTCGCACACCATGACACATGCTTCCGCACACCCTGTCAGACACGCTCGCACACCTTGACACACGAGCTCGCACACCCTGGTGCACGCACTCGCACACCGTGACACACGCACTCGCACACCCTGACACACGCACTCGCACACCGTGACACATGCGTCCGCACACCCTGACACATGCGCTCGCACACCCTGACACATGCGCTCGCACACCCTGACACATGCACTCGCACACCCTGAGCCTTGCACTCGCACACCCTGAGCCTTGCACTCGCACACCCTGAGCCTTGCACTCACACACGCTGACACACACACTCCCTGACACATGCACTCGACACACTGACACATGCATACGCACACCCTGACACACGTACGCGCACACCGTGGCTCGCGCACTCACACACCGTGACACATGCTTCCGCACACCCTGACACACGCGCTCGCACACCTTGACACACGCGCTCGCACACCCTGGCGCACGCACTCGCACACCCTTACGCACGCACTCGCACACCCTTATGCACGCACTCGCACACCCTGATGCACGCACTCGCACACCCTGACGCGCGCACTCACACACCCTGACGCACTCACTCGCACACCCTGTTGCACTCACTCGCACACCCGACACACGCGCTCGCACACCCTGACACATGCGCTCGCACACCATGACACATGCTTCCGCACACCCTGACGCACTCACTCGCACACCCTGTTGCACTCACTCGCACACCCTGACACACGCGCTCGCACACCCTGACACATGCGCTCGCACACCATGACACATGCTTCCGCACACCCTGTCAGACGCGCTCGCACACCTTGACACACGCGCTCGCACACCCTGGCGCACGCACTCGCACACCCTGACGCACGCACTCACACACCCTTATGCACGCACTCGCACACCCTGATGCACGCACTCGCACACCCTGATGCACGCACTCGCACACCCTGACGCACGCACTCACACACCCTTACGCACACACTTGCACACCCTGACACACTCACTTGTACACCCTGACACACGCACTCGCACACCCTGACACACTCACTCGCACGCACTCGCACACCCTGACGCACGCACTTGCACACCCTGATGCACTCACTCACACACCCTGACACACGCGCTCGCACACCCTGACACATGCGCTCGCACACCATGACACATGCTTCCGCACACCCTGTCAGACGCGCTCGCACACCTTGACACACGAGCTCGCACACCCTGGCGCACGCACTCGCACACCGTGACACACACACTCGCACACCCTGACACACGCGCTCGCACACCGTGACACATGCTTCCGCACACCCTGACACATGCGCTCGCACACCCTGACACATGCGCTCGCACACCCTGACACATGCACTCGCACACCCTGAACCTTGCACTCGCACACCCTGAGCCTTGCACTCGCACACCCTGAGCCTTGCACTCACACACGCTGACACACACACTCCCTGACACATGCACTCGACACACTGACACATGCATAAGCACACCCTGACACACGTACGCGCACACCGTGGCACGCGCACTCTCACACCGTGACACACGCTATCACACACCCTAACACACGCGCTCGAACACCCTGACACATGCGCTCGCACACCATGACACATGCTTCCGCACACCCTGTCAGACGTGCTCGCACACCTTGACACACGAGCTCGCACACCCTGGCGCACGTACTCGCACACCGTGACACACGCACTCGCACATCCTGACACACGCGCTCGCACACCGTTACACATGCTTCCGCACACCCTGCCACATGCGCTCGCACACCCTGACACATGCACTCGCACACCCTGAGCCTTGCACTCGCACACCCTGAGCCTTGCACTTACACACGCTGACACACACACTCCCTGACACATGCACTCGACACACTGACACTTGCATACGCACACCCTGACACACGTACGCGCACACTGTGGCTCGCGCACTCACACACCGTGACACATGCTTCCGCACACCCTGACACACGCGCTCGCACACCCTGACACACGCGCTCGCACACCTTGACACACGCGCTCGCACACCCTGGCGCACGCACTCGCACACCCTTACGCACGCACTCGCATACCCTTATGCACGCACTCGCACACTCTGACGCACGCACTCGCACACCCTTATGCACGCACTCGCACACCCTGACGCACGCACTCGCACACCCTGACGCACGCACTCGCACACCCTGACGCACGCACTCGCACACCCTGACGCATGCACTCGCACACCCTGACGCACGCACTCACACACCCTTATGCACGCACTCGCACACCCTGATGCACGCACTCGCACACCCTGACGCACTCATTCGCACACCTGACGCACTAACTCGCACACCCTGTTGCACTCATTCGCACACCCTGACGCACTAACTCGCACACCCTGTTGCACTCACTCGCACACCCTGTTGCACTCACTCGCACACCCTGACACACGCGCTCGCACACCCTGACACATGCGCTCGCACACCATGACACATGCTTCCGCACACCCTGCCAGACGCGCTCGCACACCTTGACACACGCGCTCGCACACCCTGGCGCACGCACTCGCACACCGTGACACACGCATTCGCACACCCTGACACACGCGCTCGCACACCGTGACACATGCTTCCGCACACCCTGACACATGCGCTTGCACACCCAGACACATGCACTCGCACACCCTGAGCCTTGCACTCGCACACCCTGAGCCTTGCACTCGCAAACCCTGAGCCTTGCACTCACACACGCTGACACACACACTCCCTGACACATGCACTCGACACACTGACACATGCACTCGACACACTGACACATGCATACGCACACCCTGACACGTACGCGCACACCGTGGCACACGCACTCACACACCGTGACACTCGCACACCCTGACACACGCGCTCGCACACCGTGACACATGCTTCCGCACACCCTGACGCACGCACTCTCACACCCTGACACACGCGCTCGCACACCGTGACACATGCTTCCGCACACCCTGACGCACGCCCTCGCATATCCTGACGCACGGACTCGCACACCCTTACGCACGCACTCGCACACCCTGACACACACACTCGCACACCCTGACGCACGCACTCGCACACCCTGACACACGCACTCGCACATCCTGACGCACGGACTCGCACACCCTTACGCACGCACTCGCACACCCTGACACACACACTCGCACACCCTGACGCACGCACTCGCACACCCTGACACACGCGCTCGCACACCCTGACACATGCGCTCGCACACCGTGACACATGCTTCCGCACACCCTGACGCACGCACTCGCACATCCTGACGCACGGACTCGCACACCCTTACGCACGCACTCGCACACCCTGACACACACACTCGCACACCCTGACGCACGCACTCGCACACCCTGACACACGCGCTCGCACACCCTGACACATGCGCTCGCACACCATGACACATGCTTCCGCACACCCTGTCAGACGCGCTCGCACACCCTGGTGCACGCACTCGCACACCATGACACACGCACTCGCACACCCTGACACACGCGCTCGCACACCGTGACACATGCTTCCGCACACCCTGACACATGCGCTTGCATACCCAGACACATGCACTCGCACACCCTGAGCCTTGCACTCGCACACCCTGAGCCTTGCACTCGCACACTCTGAGCCTTGCTCTCGCAAACCCTGAGCCTTGCACTCGCACACCCTGAGCCTTACACTCGCACACCCTGAGCTTTGCACTCACACACGCTGACACGCACACTCCCTGACACATGCACTCGACACACTGACACATGCACTCGACTCACTGACACATGCATACGCACACCCTGAAACACGTACGCGCACACCGTGGCACACGCACTCACACACCGTGACACTCGCACACCCTGACACACGCGCTCGCACACCGTGACACATGCTTCCGCACACCCTGACGCACGCACTCGCACATCCTGGCGCACGGACTCGCACACCCTTACGCACGCACTCGCACACCCTGACACACACACTCGCACACCCTGACGCACGCACTCGCACACCCTGACGCACGCACTCGCACACCCTGACACACGCGCTCGCACACCCTGACACACGCGCTCGCACACCCTGTGCCTTGCACTCGCACACCCTGAGCCTTGCACTCGCACACGCTGACCCGCTCACTCCCTGACACATGCACTTGACACACTGACACATGCATACGCACACCCTGACACACTCACTCGCACACCCTGAGCCTTGCACTCGCACACCCTGACACACACACTCGCACACCCTGACGCACGCACTCGCACACCCTGACGCACGCACTCGCACACCCTGACACACACACTCGCACACCCTGACGCACGTACTCGCACATCCTGATGCACGTACTGGCACACCCTTACGCACGCACTCGCACACCCTGACACACACACTCGCACACCCTGACGCGCGCACTCGCACACCTTGACGCACGCCCTCGCACACCCTGACACACACACTCGCACACCCTGACGCACGCACTCGCGCACCGTGACACACTCACTTGCACACCCTGATGCACGCACTCGCACACCCTGACGCACGCACTCGCACACCCTGACACACTCACTCGCACACCCTGACACACGCACGCGCACACCCTGACACACGCACTCGCACACCATGACGCACTCACTCGTACACCCTGACACACATGTGCACACATCCAGATGCACACGCACACACCCTGATGCACTTGCGCAACCTGTACATGTGCCCACCCTGATGCACACGCCCACCCTGACACACATTCTGACTCGTGCACCCTCACACATCCTGACACATCCACCCTCACACACACCCTGACACGCATACTGAAACATATGCACCCTCATGCACGCACACACCCAGAGACACACACATGCCCTGACACACCGGGCGTGCACCCCAGCACCTGTGCACATGCACTCACCCTGGCAAACACAATCATACCAATATGAGTCTTTGAGCCGGCGGGGGGGGGGGGGGGGGGGGGGGTGGGGGGGGGGGGCGGGGGGGGGGGGGGGGGGGTCAATGGGCGAGCGGAGCTGAGAACTAACAGTGACCAGGGGATTCTCTTTGTCTTACCCTCAAGGTGGGTCTGGAAGCCATCTTAGGTAAGCCTGGGGCCCAGGAATTTGTGTAGGAGTATTGCATCATGGTGGGGATGGTTGACTCGAGGAGGCTGGGTGGGGGTGAGAGACCCCCAACAAATGTCTCCTGGAATGTGCAAGCAGGAGTTTGTTTCCCCCATTTAAAGGGTTTAGGGGCCTTTGTGGTGTTCCTGCAAAACACAGGTGCCAGACCAGGCTGTGGAAGGACGGCGTGAGCCAGGCTTTGAGTGTAGGACCCAGCGGGTAGCAATTTTGGTCAGTAAGAGGGTTTGTTTTCAGATGGGGACAGTTCTGACAAGTCAGTGGGAGTTGATGATTACAGTCACACTGGAGGGGATGCCATGGTGTTGGTGAATGTGTACTCCCTGAATTGGGACAATGTGAAGTTTTTGTTGCTGGCGGCAATTCCGGAATTATATACACACAATTGATTCTGATGGGGGGGGGGGAGGAGGAGGATTTTAATTGCATGATGGATTGGAAGTTGGGTCGTCCCAGGCCGAGATCGCTGGCCCCTTCGGGGATGGCGACTGTGTTAGCCGCATTCATGGAGAAGACAGCAAGGCCGGATCCGTGCTAGTTTACACATCCCAGGGGTAAGGAGTTTTTGTTTTTTTCTCCCTGTTACACAAGGTGTACTTTTTATTTTTTATTTTTATAAATTTAGATTAGCCAATTATTTTTTCCAATTAAGGGGCAATTTAGCGTGGCCAATCCACCTACTCTGCGCATTTTTGGGTTGTGGGGGCGAAACCCAAACAGACACGGGGAGAATGTGCAAACTCCACACGGACAGTGACCCAGAGCCGGGATTGAACCTGGGACCTCAGCGCTGTGAGGCGGTTGTGCTAACCACTAGGCCACCGTGCTGCCCGTACACAAGGTGTACTTGAGTATTGACTGTTTCTTCATGGGTAAAACCCTGCTCCCTGGCGTCAAAAACGCAGAGTATTCAGCGTTGGTTATTTTTGATCACGCACTACACTTGGACTTGATGTGGGAGGAAGTTTGGGTGCAGTGCACCGGATGGGGGCTGGATGTGGGATTTTTACCTGATGTCGAATTTTGCAGGAAGACTTTGAGGGCCATAAAGGGATGCATTGTATTGAATGAGAATGGGATGGTATTGCCCTCTACTACGTGGGAGGCATTAAAGGTGCTGATTAGGAGAGAGATCACCTTGGACAAGGCATGCATAGACAGGGAGGCCAGGAAGAAGGGTCAGGATCTGGTGGACGAGATTCTGGGTGTAGATCGGGAGAATGTGAGTCACCCAATGCCGGAGTTATGGGCACACAGAAGAAGCTGCAAGTGCAGTTCGACCTGTTGTCCACGGGCCTGGCAGTGCACCAGCTGCGGCGCTTAAAGGGGGTGGTGTATGAATATGGGGAGAAGGCTAGCCACCTTTTGGTGACAGGAGGCTGCTAGGGAGATTGTGAGAGGGTGTGGGAGCCGGGAGGGGGTAGGTTGGTCTCCGCCCAGAAAAGGGCATTTCAGACCCTCTGAGTGGCTTTTTATGTCTGAGCGGCCAGAGAACGAGAGGGATTGCAAAGTTCTTATGGGTTTGGAGTTCCCCAGGTGGGGGAGCAATTGTGGGTGGAGTTAGAAGCACCATTGGGGTTGGCGGAAGTTCGAATAGCTTTAGGAAAGATGCAGATGGGGAAGGTTCCAGGGCCAGATCGGTGCCCGGTAGAATTCTAGAAGTTCGCGGATAGTTGGGGATGTTTAATGATCCACTGGCACGGAGTTTGCTCCCGGAAACATTGGGGCAGGCGTCCAGCTCTCTCCACCAAAGAAGGACGAGGCTCCCACAAAGTGTGGGTCGTGCTGCCCGATTTTGCTGTTCAATGTGGATGCGAAGCAGGACTTGCGGCGGATACATTCAGGTACTTTCAGCTACGGGACTTTGTGCAGCGGACATTTCTAACATTCCCGGTAGTGCCACCATCCATTTTATTGGAGAGGATACTCTACTGTGCGGGCCGGAGGAGGCCAGCACATCTGAGATATATGGATGGATCTTGAGAGAAGAGCAGGTCTCAGTGGAAGAGGTGAAGGCCAGGTGACAGGAGAAGCTGGGACCCATTTTGGAGGAGGAATGTGGAATGAATCCCTCCGCAGGGTGAGTGATATGTCATCTTGCGCGAGGTTGAGCTTGATCCAGCTCAAGGTGGTGTTCAGGGCGCGCCTCATCAAAGCCAGACTGAGTCCATTTTTTTTTATTTGTGGGGGTTGAAGATAGGTGTGAGCGGTGTTCGAGAGGGCCTGCGAATCACACGCCCATGTTCTGGTTCTGGTCCTGACCAAACTGGTGAGTTTTTGGGGGTCTTCAGCATCATATCGGTAATCCTAAATGTTGACTCAGAGCCCAATCCGTTAGTAGCTATATTAGGGGTGTCGGACCAGCTGGGGTTGAGGGCTTCAGTTGGCCATTCATGTTGTACTGTAAAGAATTGGTCACTGTTAGCTGAGAGGGGGTCTGGGGGGGGGTTGTATTTCCGTTAAGGGAGGGGGTGTTGTTCCTGTTGTCATTTGGAATTTTTCATTTTGTTTATACATGTGGTTTTGTTTTGCTTTGTGGATTTTTGATACAAAATGTTAAAAGTTCAATAAAAATATTTATTTTTTAAAAACATGCCAATATGAACACAGACAGTTTCTTTGGTGCTTAGATCACTTCCCAGGCTTGTGGAAGTTCTCAATTTTCCCACACAAATTTGAGGTCCCCGATGATATTGAGCTGATTTAAGGTAACTGAGGAATCAGGAACAGCTCAAGTTGCTTTGCTGGTCTTCCGATTATGTTGGAGAACACCACAGTGGCAACTCTTCTGGCCAATCTCACCTCCAAGTGGCCATTCTTCATGGGTAAACTTAGACAGTGAGGGTCCACAGGCTATTTGGTTACTTGGTCATGGCTATTTGGCATGGAAGGGCATCACCGCCAAAACCAACACTGCACCCGCCTGTAACCAAGCCTAGCCATTTTACATGATTAGAGGCAGAAATCCCAGTTGGTTTTATTCTAAGAATATTTGTGCTTTTCAAAAGTTCAGAGTGTCCCAAAGTGCTTTACAGCCAATGAAAATACTCAAGTGTAAGGGCTGTTGTAATGCAGGGAATTCAGAAGCCAGTTTAGACGCAGCAAGATGAGACGTTGAGCAGATGATCTGTTGAGATAATCCTGTGGGATATTCAGCTGAGACGACAACTGGGGCCTTGGTTTAATGTTGCACCCTTCCTACTAGACTTCAGAATTTGGACTCAAATGCGGCTCCCAAGCCCAACTGATCAGGGAAGAGTACCAGCCACCCCTATCCCATCTGGTCAATAAGTGACTCCAGTCTCTCACTATGCTGTTGATTTTTAATGCCCTCAGCATAACTCGTGATGGGCAGCAAACGTTGCCTTACCAGCATCACTTACATGCCAAGAACGTGTTTTTTTATATAGTTGCTGTGTAGAACTGCTGGCATTTCCATGTTTAGATCTCCCAATTTTGTGTTTATGTGCAGGCGCACAGGAAGTAGTATCAGCGGAACCAGCAGCGATCAGACTCAAACCTGGAACCTTGAGGACCATGTAAGTAACAGAGGGTCACTTCAATGCAACAGCCCCCGCCAGCCTGAAAACATCACCAGGGAAAACCTTCCGACGTCATGCTTCCGGTGGGGAGCTTGGCTAGTTGGAAACTCATTGAAATAAAAAGCTATATAATCAAGGCAATGCGTAGCTTCCAGATTTCCAGCATGTGCATACTGCGCGTCAGCCGGGGAGGGCTTTGATTCCGTCCTCGTTTTACGCCCCATCCGATTTCACTCTCCGTTGACATTGATAAAAGAGGGTACTTGTTAGTTGCTTGTGAAGCATTAGATCAGTGCAGGCTTCAGTCTTTCGTAAATGGATCTCTGGGTGATGAATTGTGCGTAGCCTGAACTGCAAGGAATTATGGGTACCAAACAAGGAAAATGAACATAGAATCCCTACAGTGCAGAAGGTGGCCATTTGGCCGATCAAGACTGCGCCGACTCTCCGAAAGAGCCCCCTACCTCAGCCCATTCCCCCACCCTATCCCCATAACCCAGTAATGCTACCTAACCTGATTGACATTAACGAGCATCTTCAGACTATGGAAGGAAACCAGAGCACCCGGAGGAAACTAGTGCAGACACGGGGAGAACGTACAAACTCCACAGTCACCCATTGTCGGCTCCCTGGTGCTGTGAGGCAGCAGGCCTAACGACTCTGCCACCCTCTTCTGATTGAAGTGTTGGTAAATCCGGTGATCCCCTTTTGGAATCCCAGTGACTGACAGCAGACTTCTCTCGTGTGTCAATTTGCACGTTTTTCATCTCTCACTCTGCACTCTGCATACTTCATCTGCTAGAAAGGATGCCGAACTGTTCCAAAATCCTGCTGATTAAGGGGCTGTGACTTTAGATTGTTCTTATTTATTTTGCACACTGCATTACACAGTGTGAAATCCAGAGAGATGTTTTAACTCTAGTCACATTGTTTACATTGCAGAGCCTTTGAGTCCGGTTTCTGAGTTCCTGAAGCTGGGTGTCTACAATCCAAATGCTCATCGCTTGGTATAGCAAGCATAGCTTCAGAATTATATCACCCCCATTTATAATTGCACCACAGTAACAGTCACCTTAAATTAATGAAATACAAAATTATGTCCTGATTGTTTCTCACTAAAGCTTGTATTACAAATGTTATTCACATTTAAAATGACATTGGTGTTTGTATGTCCTAGTCTATTTGATGTGCCGGGAAATCGAGTACCTTTGTAACATGTGACACCAGGTGTTGCTGTAACTGTCCATCACAATAAGCACTGGATTTACCAGCACACCAATCAGAAGAGGGGATACATGCCTGGAATGACCAGCAGGCTAATTAATAACCAATGGTTGATCAGTAAATTCCTGGAGCCAGGATATACGGCTCACACTGACACGTCTCTCAGTTAACACAACTGTCATTTCTATGGCAGTGATTATTACACAGCCGTAGTCCTCCCGTGTAGCAGGCCCAGCAGCCTAACATACCTATCACTGTGATATACCCTCAGTGTAACTATCTCATGCAGTGTTTGGTCATGGGACTAATGCCAGTGATTTGCTGACCTTGCAATGTTAATCCTATTGATTTTATTCAGTGATTTGCTTCTTATGTGTTTGAATTGTGATCAGTATTCTTTATTAATAATCAGGATTCTCTCCAAATCAGCAGATCGATTTTAAATTACCTAAAACTTTCTCCACAAGTTGAAATATAACCCATGACTTTAATTGTAGTATCGAGCCGCAGGACCTAAGCTCTGCGCTATGCTAAAGTCGGCATAGTCCCAGATGACCATAGGGTGCTTTCTCCTTTGAGGGGGAGAGCTGACTGGTGGTGATTTAACCTGAGGATCACCTCAGAGAAGGTGGGGCCTTCAAGAATAAACTCAGCCGGTACGGCAATTGAACCCACATTGCTGGCTTCGCTCTGCATCGTGAGCCATCTGTCTAGCCAACTGAGCTAAACCGGCCCCTGCATTGGTGGGTAAAGTCACATTACCTTTAGCAAATAATGTTGTTATATTCTCTGCATCCTGTGTTAGGAATGTTATTTATGAAGGCGCTACCTGTATCAACAAAGTTTCTTGTTTTTATACTTTCACACAGAAACACTACTTTGTATTCCCAAGTCTGTATTTGCTAGGAATTAGCAGGAACTCTCCTTTCTCGGACGCTGTCCCACCTACATATAATTTATCTCACGTTGATGATTGTGTTGTCCTTCCTGCAGGCTTTTGACTGCCAACATCAAGCTTCCTTCAGTGCAGCCAGCAGAGCAGTAAAACCAAACAGAAAGAGACGGGCTCAAATCCCGGACAAGCCCAATTACAGCCTTAATCTCTGGAGCATTATGAAAAACTGCATTGGGAAGGAGCTGTCTAAGATTCCCATGCCTGTAAGTAATTTGTACCTTTAGCCTGGCGGAGGACACAAAGAGATATAGACAAGTTAAGGGGGTGGGCCTCAAGGTGGCAGAAGGAGTAGAATGTGGGATGGGTGCGGTCACTTACTTTGGTTGTAAGAATCAAAAAGCAGATTTTTATTTCTTAAAAGGTGTGCAAAGGGACTTGCGTTTCCTTGGACAAGGAACACACACAGTCAGCAAGCAATTAGGAAGTCAAATGGCAGGTTGGCCTTCATTGCCAGGAGATTGAGTACAAGAATGGGAGTCTTGCTACAATTGTACAGGGGCTTTGGTGAAACCATACCTGGACTTCTATGTCCAGTTTTGGCCTCCATATTTGAGGAAGGATATAGTTACATTGGAGGAAGGTACAGAGAAGGTTCACTAGATTGGTCCCTGGGATGAGAGGGTACAAGGGAATCGGAGAGAGCAGGGCAGATTTCAACAAACGTTGGATATTGAAGAGAGCCAAATATTGATAGAACCAATGAAATATTTTGGGCAGATTTTCAGGAGTATTACTGATGAATAAATGGCTTTTTGTGTGCCATTATTGGAGAGACTGGTAATTATCAATGCACAACAAGACCCTAGATTGTCATTTACTGGTTGAACAAGGCAGTCAAAGAAATCAAAGTAAAATTGTTTTGATTCTCTAATCTTTATATATTCAGGGGTTGAAGGGTTCTCAGGAGGATTTTTCACAACTGATTGCCCTTGAAAGAGCAATCCTAATTGTTATTTGAAGCACATTAACTCCATTCACAACGTGGTAATATCAAACCCCAAGCTTTGAGCACGGCTTTGTTACTGCTTTTCTGGTTAAATCTACAATTTCTGGAAAATTTCTTCTGCAAAGAATCAGAATGAGATCAAACCGTTAAAAACATTCTGTAGTGTGATGTTGAAGACCTTTTCAGGAACGCCTACGCATCAGCTCTTTCTCTCCCATTTACGGCTTAAAACGAGCATCACATCCCTTCCCCAATGAAAGGCTGACCTGGAAACTTCACCCTACACCACCTGCTGGCCTGCCCCAGCACAGCACCCATGAGTGATCGGCTGCTGAAACCCGAAGGCATGTCTTTTCTTATCTCGAGACCCAACTATTCTGGAACTCTTGGTGCCTAAATCCGAACCTACGCCGAGTCACGTTCACCCATCATCCTCACACTCACAGCTGTACATTGATCCAGCTGTGCCTCGATTATAACATTCGAGCTCTTGTGTCCCCTCGCCCCCCACAATCCCTTGTTGTAAAGTGAAAGGTGGGTAAATGCACCCAGACTGACCTTGACCAGTTTGCAGTAACCCTATTTAACTGAGGTGCGTTATGCAGTGAGATGACAAAGGAGACAAGAATCAGTGAAGGTCCAACACAACTTTATCGAACACTTTATAGTGGAAAACAATTTTCCTCAAACTCTCTATAAATAAACAGTCTCAAATCTACACTAGGTGTCTACTTCTGACACGCGCTCCCGAGGTTTTGCTATGCCCGATCCATCGATTCCTATCACTATATTTGAACAGTTTATCTGAAAATAGTTATTAGTAATACCTATTCATAAAGGTTGGGACAGGCTGTTCCTCGGTGTTTGAGGGTTGGCTGATATTTCAGGATCTGCGGTTGCCGATTTGAGCTTCCCCTCTCGTTTAGGGCAGGTTCTGGTCTTCGGATCATCTCGCCGGGCTGTTCTCTCGGAAGATGCCATTGAGGAAGGTGCAACAGTAGAAGCAGCTGGGGTTCCAGGTTGTCCCTAGTATACCCCTCTTCACACCCTTCTCGAAGGTTTTGTGGCCTGTGTCAAATACCAACATTGGCCAGGGCAGAAATGTCAATGAGGTGACTGCTCCCCATATTTGGAGGCCGCAGAACAAGGTTTTGAACCTTCAATTATCAGGTATTGTTCTGGCCATGCCAGGCCTCTGGCCCCCTACTGAGCTGGGTGCCACTAAATCTGCGTAGCAGTCTCCGATCAAAGCTGGTTCTCCTGAGGTATAAGCAATGCTTTGTTCTGAAACCATTCGGCCGTTAGCACCAGGCCAGGCAGTTCCAGGCCTGTCTGGTTTTGATGGGAAGTTGACTGTCCCAGACCTGGCTGCATGAATCCTGTCTGTTCCAGTTCTGCAGTTTACAAATTGCAGGGTCTGGCTATGTTTAAGCTTGGCTTCCACATTTTGAGTTTTTATCCACATTCATAAAAAAAAACACAATTTCTGTAATAATACTGGAGGTCATGAGTCATAAGAACGAGGAGCAGGAGTAGGCCATCTGGCCCCTTGAGCCTGCTCCGCCATTCAATGAGATCATGGCTGATCTTTTGTGGACTCAGCTCCACTTTCCGGCCCGAACACCATAACCCTTAATCCCTTTATTCTTCAAAAAACTATCTATCTTTATCTTTAAAACATTTAATGAAGGAGCCTCAACTGCTTCACCGGGCAAGGAATTCCATAGATTCACAACCCTTTGGGTGAAGAAGTTCCTCCTAAACTCAGTCCTAAATCTACTTCCTCTTATTTTGAGGCTATGCCCCCTAGTTCTGCTTTCACCCGCCAGTGGAAACAACCTGCCCGCATCTATCCTATCTATTCCCTTCATAATTTTATATGTTTCTATAAGATCCCCCCTCATCCTTCTGAATTCCAACGAGTACAGTCCCAGTCTACTCAACCTCTCCTCGTAATCCAACCCCTTCAGATCTGGGATTAACCTAGTGAATTTCCTCTGCACACCCTCCAGCGCCAGTATGTCCTTTCTCAGGTAAGGAGACCAAAACTGAACACAATACTCCAGGTGTGGCCTCACTAGCATCTTATACAATTGCAACATAACCTCCCTAGTCTTAAACTCCATCCCTCTCGCAATGAAGGACAAAATTCCATTTGCCTTCTTAATCACCTGTAAACCAACTTTTTGCGACTCATGCACGAGCACACCCAGGTTTCTCTGCACAGCAGCATGTTTTAATATTTTATCATTTAAATAATAATCCCCTTTGCTGTTATTCCTACCAAAATAGATAACCTCACATTTGTCAATGTTGTATTCCATCTGCCAGAAACTAGCCCATTCACTTAACCTATCCAAATCCCTCTGCAGACTTCCAGTATCCTCTGCACTTTTTGCTTTACCACTCATCTTACTGTCGGTTGCAAACATGGGCCACTAGCTACTGATTGCCAACCAGAGAAACATCCATTAATCCCCACTCTGCTTTTTTTGTGGTCACCTGACCACATTCCAAACCTCAGATATCCACACTCCTCCAATTCTGACCTATTCAGTGCTCTAGTTTTCATTGTCTCAGCTGCCTGGATCTTGAAGTCCCAAACTCCCTCCTTAAACATCATCTCTGCTCCCTACCTCTCCCATAAGGCCATAAGATACAGGAGCAGTAGTAGGCCATTTGACCCATCAAGGCTGCCATTCACATTACCATTCAATGTGATCATGACTGATCTGATTTAATTCTCAATTCCACTTTCATGCCTTGTCCCTACAATCCTCGATTCCCTTACTGATTAAAAATCTGTCTATCTCAGCTGTGAACATACTTAACGACCCAGCCTCTACAGCTCTCTGCGATAAAGAATTCCACGGGATCACTACCCTCAGAGAAGAAATTCCTCCTCATCTCCGTCTTAAATGGGTGATCCCTCACTCTGAGATTATGCCTTGCGGATGCGGGGAAACAACCTCTCAGCATCTTCCCCGTCAATCCCCCTGAGAATCCTATATGGCGTAATAAGGTTGCCCCTCATTCTTCTAAACTCCAATGAATACAGGTCCACCCTACGACACCTCTCCTCCATACCTGGGATCAACCTAATGAACCTTCTCTGGACTGTATCCAATGCTAGTGTATCATTCCTTAGATAAGAGGGGCAAAAACTGTTCGCAGTGCTCCAGGTGTGGTCCAACGAGTGTCTCGTATTCTTCTTTAAGAAGCACATCAAAACCAAGTTTATAGTTGCTATAACTAACTCATGGGGTGGGCTAACCATAGGATGCCCATCTCTACTGTTAAACACAGTGGCTTGCTAGGCCATTTCAGAGGGTAGTTAAGAGTCATAGAATTTACAGTGCAGAAGGAGGCCATTTGGCCCATCGAGTCTACATTGGCAATTGAAAGAGCACCCTACTAAAGCCCACGCCACCACCTATAGTCAACCATGTTGCTATGGGCCTGGAGTCACATGTAGGCCACGCTGGGTAACAATGGCAGATTTCCTTCCCTAAAGGTCATTAGTGAACAAGATGGGTTTTTATGACAATTAAAGGTGCTATATAACTGCAAGTTGTTGTTGACACTGCCAACTTCTGCTGTGCCGTTATTTACTGCTTTGAGAAAGGTTCGGTCAGCTAAAACTGCTTTCACATAGGATCATCAGCACCAACCCAAAACAGAAACTTTTATCCTATTGGTCTAGGTTTGCAAGACCATTATGCAAGATATTGCACCATCTGTTTTCTTTATTCTACTGAGAGACGTGGGTCAGTGCCCTCGAGAAGGTTGTAGTGAGCCACTTTCTTGATGAGGAAGATCCATCCCCTCCACTTCCAGCACAGCTTGGCTGTGTATTGTCCAACAAAGCACTGCAGCAACTTGCCAAGCCACCTTTGACAGATCTTCACAAACCAGGGACCTCTTCCACCTGAAAGCACAAGGGCGGCAAGCACTTGCCAACGCCACTGCCCGCAAGTTGCCATCCTGACATGGAAATGTATCGCTGTTTCTTCATCGTCACTGGGTCGAAAACCTTGGGCGGAATTCTCCGCTCCCACGCGGAATCGGGAAGGCCGTCGTGAACTCGGCCGAGTTTCACGAAGGCCTTGGAGGCCACTCCTTGCACCTTATTCACCCCCACCCGGGGGCTAGGAGTGGCGCTCCGTAACTCTCGGCCGCCGGGCCTTGACACTTGCGTCAAGGCGGCGCGCCGAGAATGACGCGAATGCGTCGCCTAAGTGACGTCAGCCGCACATGCGCAGGTTGGCCGGCTCCAACCCGCGCATGCGCGGGTGACGTCACGACGGCTGACGGCTCCAACCCGTGCATGCGCGGTTGCCGTCTTCCCCTCCGCTGCCCCACAAGACGTGGCGGTTTGATCTTGCGGGGCGGTGGAGGAAAAAGAGTGCATCGCTTGGAGATGCCGGCCCGACGATCGGTGGGCACCGATCGCGGGCCAGTCCCCTTCCGAGCACGGCCGTGGTGCTCACTCCCCTCTCCGCCCCCTAAAAGCCACAAACGAGCATTTGGCGCCCATGTGAAAAACGGCGAGTGGCGATTCATCCGAGCGGGGGGTGGGAGAATCGCTGGGGGGGGGGGGGGGGGCAGGGGGGGGCGTGTCGTGAGTAGCCTGGCCCTCCCGCGATTCTCCCACCCGGCGTGGGGAGCAGAGAATCGTGCCCCTTGAACTTTCTATCAAACACTACTGAGTGTACCTTCATCATGGACTGCAGTGGTTTAAGAAAAAGGTTCACTATTCTCTTCTCAAGACAACTAGAGATGGGCAATAAATATCCCCTTATCAGCAATGCCCACACCTTATCAACGAGTTAAAAAGCAAGACATTTGTGAGTACCTAAGATGCTATTGAGCTTCATGAGGAAGTGTTCAGATTGCATTCTTAACGTTGAAGGAAATCCACCTCCTTCAGCCCCTAAAATGTGTGTCAGAAACGTCCAGTGTCGACCAAAGCTCCTTCTGTCTCCATTTTGCGTGTCTAACCGGCTTCTCAGTGTTAAAATTAATCAGTTCATTCACCACCAAAATGTTACTTAATATTGTCCCTCTGCTGTTATTCTCCAGAATCTCCATATCCTTTGGAATTTAGTGAGATGAAGCAGCTGACGGGCTGTTAATGTTAACGGGAAGCGCGTCACAGTCTGGGACGGAGGAGGGAACAGACTGTGTGTGCTTTATCTCTCTCTGCCACATTCACAAAAACCTTAACCTGCAGTTATTATTCCTGAGTGAAGTGCATGTTGTGTACTTAATGAAACCTTCCTTTAATAAGATTGCAGTGACAGTGATATAAAAAAAACTGCAGGAAATTATTTATGGGAATGTATGCATTACAGTATTGCACTCCCAGAGGGGGCGCAGGTGAAAATATACTGGAAACTGAGGCAAAGTGGGACAGCTATTTATAGTGAGCGTGAAGCGATGGAATAATTAATGTCTCGGCTCCTGGGATGCTGCCATTTGGGAGAGGAAGCTGCAGCTCTGACAGGCTTGCTTCCAAGATGCAGTTTCACTTAAAGTTGCAGTTCTCCCCGCCACTTTGGGGGAGGGCTTTTTTATTTAACCTGTTATGTGACCAAATGGAAAGAGCAGCTTCTGAGCCAACATTTCAACTTTGCAGCAAATCGACGATCATCTAATTTGCAATTATTGTGGACGGTGGCACAGTGGACCAGTACTGCCTCACAGCGCCAGGGCCCCAAGTACAATTCCAGCCTTGGGTGACTGTGTGGAGTTTTTACATTCTCCCCGTGTCTGCGTGGGTTTCCTCCGGGTGCTCCAGTTTCCTCCCATAGTCCAAAGATGTGCAGGTTAGGTGGATTGGCCATGATAAATTGCCCCTTGGTGTTCAAAGATTAGGTGGGGTAGCAGGGCACTGGGCCTAGGTAGGGTTCCCTTTCAGCGGGTCGCTGCAGACTCGATGGGCGAATGACCTCCTCTGTACTCTAGGAATTCTATGATTCTCCTATGGCAGATTAAGACAACAAGCGAGTGAATCAATGTTTCTAGGATCGGACTGAAATCGAGAGATGGAATGATAAGATCTTTTGAAGATGAAGAAGTCTACCCTAATTCACCCATCCAGAGATTCCAACATCCCCTTTCTTCTTGGTGAAGAAGGCCTTGGGGATGAAGATCGGGAGGGAGATGAACAGGAAAAGGAACCTGGGAGTGCGTTCACCTTGATCGTCTGCACTCTTCCCACTAGGGGGCGCAGGTGCAAGTCCCATTCTTCAGGTTCCTTTTTACCTCCTCCACCAGACTTGTCAGGTTCCATTTGTGGATCCGTGTCCAGTCATGTGCTATTTGGATCGCCAGGTATCGGAATTTTATTTGGGCTAACTTGAATGGCAGTTTCCCCAGCTCTGCCCCCCCCCCCCCCCCCCCCCCCCCCCTTCCAAGGGGAAGACTTTGCTGCTCTTGCTCAGTTTGTAACATGATAAGGCTCCAAGCTCCCTTCGGAATTCCATTATTCCTCCCATGCTGGCTTAAGGGATTTGAGACCTAAAGGAGCAGGTCATCCGCATAGAGTGAGATAGTATGCTCTTTGTCCTCCCTTTGGATGCCTCTCCACCACTTTGCTGATCTGAGAGCGATTGCCAGTGGCTTGATCGCCAGGGCAAATAACAGCGGGGACAGTGGGCATCGCAACCAGATGTATTCAGAGTTGGTGGTGTTTGTCTGTGCGCTCGCCATGGGAGCGCTGTACAGTAGTTGTATCCATGAGGTGAACCCTGGCCCAAACCCAAACCATTCCACTACCTCTATGAGAGACCTCCATTCGACCCTCTCTGCATCAAGGGAGATGATCACTGTACTGGTGCCTCTTCCCTGCGTGGGATTACCCCTTATCATTAAACAGTGACCCTAGTTCTAGGTTCTCCCACAACATCCACACTGTGAAGACCCGTCAGAATCTTATGTGATTCAATCATGTTGTCTCTTACTCTTCTAAACTCCAGCAGATACAAGCCTAGCCTGTCCAACCTTTCCTCATAAGGCAACTGTACCCATTCCAGGTAGTATGCTCTTTGTAAACCTTCTTTCACCTGCTTCCAACACATTTACATCCTTAAATAAGGTGGCCAATACTGTAAATGGTACTCCAAATGTGGTCTCACCAGTCCCCTGTACAACTGAAGCACAACGCCCCCCCCCCCCCCCCCCCCACACTTTTATATTCAATTTCCCTTGCAATAAATTATAACCGTCCATTGCTAATTACTTGCTGTACCTCCCGTACCAGCCTCCCCGGACAGGCGCCGGAATGTGGCGACTAGGGGCTTTTCACAGTAACTTCGTTGAAGCCTATTCGTGACAATAAGCGATTTTCATTTTTGTGATTCATGCATGCGGGCAGCCAGATCCCTCTAGACCTCCATTCCCTGCAATCTCTCACCATGATTTAATGCGTTGTTTTATTCTTTCAGCCAAAATGGACAATTACACATTTTCCCACATTACGCTCCATTTGCCAGATCTTTGCCCACACATTGAACTTATCCATTTGCAGCCTCCTTATGTCCTCTTCACAACTGACTTTCCTCCCTATCTTTGTGTCATCAGCAAATTTAGCAACCATCCCTTCATCCATGTCATTTATATAGAATGTAAAAGGTTGAGGCCCCAGCACTGATCCCTGTGGCACACAACTCGTTACACCTTGCCAACCTGAAAATAACCCATTTATGCCGACACTCTGCTTTCTGACAGCCAGCCAATCTTCGATCCATGCCAATATCTTAACTCCAACCCTCCCCCCATAGCATGAGCTTTTATTTTCCTCAATGTGGCACTTTATCAAATGCTTTCTCCTATCAACCTGTGTAAACCACTGTTTACGGGGCCGTAATGTACTGATAATCCTGTTAACTCCTGATGATCATTTCCATTGTTTTAGCTTTTTTATAGAATTTACAACACAGAAACAGGCAGTTTGGCCCGACTGTTTTATGCTGGTGGTTAGACTTAATGGGAAGAAGAGCAGCATGGTCGCATTGTGGATAGCACAATCGCTTCACAGCTCCAGGGTCCCAGGTTCGATTCCGGCTTGGGTCACTGTGTGTGCGGAGTCTGCACATCCTCCCCTTGTATGCGTGGGTTTCCTCCGGGTGCTCCGGTTTTCTCCCACAGTCCAAAGATGTGCAAGTTAGGTGGATTGGACATGATAAATTGCCCTTAGTGTCCAAAATTGCCCTTAGTGTTGGGTGGGGTTACTGAAATGAAAAATGAAATGAAAATCGCTTATTGTCACGAGTAGGCTTCAATGAAGTTACTGTGAAAAGCCCCTAGTCGCCACATTCCGGCGCCTGTCCGGGGAGGCTGGTACGGGAATCGAACCGTGCTGCTGGCCTGCTTTAAAAGCCAGCGATTTAGCCCAGTGAGCTAAACCAGCTCTATAACCAGCTAAATACTGGGTTATGGGGATAGGGTGGAGGTGTTAACCTTGGGTAGGGTGCTCTTTCCAGGAGCCGGTGCAGACTCGATGGGCCGAATGGCCTCCTTCTGCACTGTAAATTCTATGATAAGAGGTGTTGTTCCTCACTGCAGGAGGATAGGCAGGTCAGAGAGCGATCTGTCTCTCACTCCACAGATGTTGCTTGACCTGCTGAGTGTTTCCAGCATTCCCTATTTTTATTTTATAATGAGTGTGGCACCTCCATTATTTATGTCTTTGCCTCCCTCCTTCTGCTGTTCTCATTCCCCCTTTAGTAGCTGTTAAGTGAAAAGTGAGACAAAGTATTTGTTCAGTAATCTGCCTTCTCAGCAACATCGCCTCTAAAATCTATCTTGCTCGTCCCTTATCAGCACTATTCCTCCATTAATTATCCTTATGTATATGCCTGTACAGCACTTTACTATTTATCTTAATGCTCTTTGTCTTCATTACAGTATTTGCCTTCTTAATTAGTTCTCTTCCTAATATCTTTTCTGAACTCACCATATTCCCTTTTGTCCTTCACTTTTTTAAAAAATCAATAATTCTTTCACAGTCACTGGGTTTCGCTGGCTATGCCAACATGTTTAGTATTGGTTCATGCCTTGTTCTTTAGGTTCAGTGATATGCTCACCTCTCTATTAATCCACGCCAACTCATTTGTTGCTACTTTGTTCTTATTGCTCAGTGGAATATAGTTCACTTGAGCTCTCTTTATTTTCCCTTTAAATATTGACGTGTTGTTTTATCTCTTTGTCAATATTTTTCTCCAATTTACCCACTTATCTCCACCCTTCATAACTGGCTTTTTACAATCAACTACTTTGATCCCTGTATCATATATATCTCTCTCAATCAGGATCTTGAATATTATTATATTATAATCACTATTCCCAAGATGTTATCCTGCACTTACATTGGTACTGTTAGTACCTGGCATGGAAGATTAATGGGCTTGTGCGGTTACTGGGATAGAATGTTTGCTTTCTCCTTGACTGGCAAATCAAAGATTAGGTGGAAAAGTAACATTAAAAACTAGATAATTAAAACTTCAATGAATCTGCTGATTCTGACATAAGCTATCATATGTGGTAGCTTTTATGTATGAGTTGGATACGCGATGTTAGATGTGATTTGAAACCATCTGCAAACTCCTTGGTCGGTCAGCTCTGCCTATTATAACCCACGCACGCATTACTCCTCATTGCCAGCAATTTTTTTTAATTGGAAGCTACAAATTAAACACTGACAGAGAAAAATCAACACTGTGATATTGTATTACTGTTGGCTAACCTAAGGAGCGGCATGGTAGTACAGTGGTTAGCACTGTTGCTTCACAGCGCCAGGGTTCTGGGTTCCATTACCACCTTGGGTCACTGTCTGTGCGGAATCTGGACATTCTCCCCATGTCCACAAGTCCAGAAAGACGTGCTTGGGTAATTTGGACATTCTGAATTCTCCCTCTGTCCCCGAACAGGCACCGGAGTGTGGTGACTGAGGGATTTTCACACTAACTTCATTGCAGTGTTAATGTAAGCCTACTTGTGACACTAATAAAGATTATTATTATTATTACCTCGGGCCTGTCTCAGAGCAATGGCGCTAAAGTCTGGGAGAAATGGATCTGTTCACGTTCTCAGGCAGGACCATTCACTTTGGGAAAAGGCAGTAAAATGCGATCAGTCAGCCACAAACCCAGGGCCTCAGACCACCCTTCTCACAGACCCAAAGACTCTCTCAGTCCTGTGCACCCTCACAGTCCGGCAACCTCACAAAGACCATTACAGAAACTCATGCACAGACCTCGTATGCTTTATGGGGGAGCGGGTGGTGTAGTAGTATTGTCGCTGGACATGTAATTCAAATCCCGCCACAACAGATGGATGGAATTTGAATTCAATAATAGAAATCTGGAATTAATAGTCTAATAATGATTGTGAAACTATTGTTGATTCTCGTAAAAAAAACACGTCTGGTTCACTAATGTCCTTTAGCGAGGGAAATCTGCCATTCTTACCTGGTCTGACCTACTTGTGACTCCAGACCCACAGCAATGTGGTTGACTCTCAACTGTCTTCAGTACAGGGGCAATTAGGGATGGACAACAAATGCTGGCCCAGCCAGTAATGCCCGTGTCCCATGAACAAATTAAAAAAGATGCAGTCTCACACACTAGGCTTAGTCAAGTATACCCTTCCGCACATAATAAACCTGATCTTTTAATGCAAAGATCCTTTTGATCACAGACCCATTTTTCGGTGAGGTAGTATGGGTTGATGTCAGTACAGAATTCCACCCTGCCTTTATTGAAAGGCATGAAGTTGTGATAATGCTTATCAGGTAAAATGCAAAGTGCGTCGACTCCATCCATCCTGCTGACTTCATATCGAAGTTTGTAATGTTGTCGATCCATTTTCTGTCCAAAATCTTGAACCATAGTACTGTATTTAGCCTCATCCTGTTCTTGACTGTTAAGATCCAAGGCACTGAACAGCACCACCTGCTGCAGTCACAAAGAAGGAGCACGAGAGTTCAGAGAAAATGGAGCGATTTAAAGAAAATAAAAAAGCAGCATAGGATGGTGCAGTAGGATTCGGGATGTCATCAAATAGAGCATAAGGTTCTAGAAACACGTGGGTACAAGATCAGATTTAATTACAGAAGCATATAATTTGGCCTGAAAGGCCCAGTGCAGTACTGAAGGTGTGCTATCCCATGGCACTACGCTAATAATAATCACCTTTATTGTCACAAGTAGGCTTACATTAACACTGCAATGAAGTTACTGTGAAAAGCCCCTAGTCGCCACATTTCGGTGCCTGTTCGGGTACACAGAGGGAGAATTCAGAATGTCCAAATTACCTAACAGCACGTTGATCGGGACTTGTGGGAGGAAACTGGAGCACCGGTAGGAAACTCATGCAGACACGGGGAGAACGTGCAGACTCAACACCATGACCCAAGCCAGGAATCGAACCTGAGACCCTGGAGCGGTGAAGCATCAGTGCTAACCACTGTGCTACCGTGCTGCCCAAAGACACACTGGCCAATATCTGTCTCACAACCAACATTATTGAAACAGATTCTCTGGTCATTGTCACATGACTTTCTGTGGGAATTTGCTGCACACAAATTGGCTATCATCTTTCCCACGTTACAACATTACTACTCTTGAAAAGTACACCAGTGACACAACAGCACTTTGAGATCTCGAAAGGCACTATATAAGTGCAAGCCCTTTTCCATAAAACCGTCAAATTAACCTAGATTTAAAACCTTCAGCAAGTTTCTAGCTTGAACATGCATGGAACTCTGAGGAGAAAAACAATTCTCCTCAGCTCAGTCTTAAAAGTCTGAAGTTGTGCCAATACATTTAAGGGCAGAATTTGGTCTGTGTTAAATTGTATGCAATACCTCTACAAAATAGGAGCAGAAGTAGGCCATTCGGCCCCTCAAACCTGCTCCACCATTTGATAAGTTCATGGCTGATCTGTTTGTGTTTCAGGTTCTACTTTCTCATCTACCAAACAGAGTAAGTTAGTTGAAGTTGTGAAAATAATGTTTTCCGTTTGAATAGTGATATGCTGATATGTGGTCATCTCGTACCACATGGAATATCATTCAGGCATCCAATCAGACAGGATTTTCCAAGGTTTATCCAGCAGATTCTGAAGCATTTCCCAACATGCATCAAACTTTCAAAATAGTCTATACTAGTGGTGGGCACCTAAGATCCGGGGGCCAATGCGCCTCACCTTGGGTTCTCAGTGCGGCCTACAAGACATTTTGTTAACCGTTGCCCATGCGCAGGGTCACCACATTCCACTGATTTCCGTCCACAGAGTTTTTTCCCTACCGATATGACTGAAGTGATTTGCATGTAAAGCAAGGGCAAGTGAAGTGAGATGTGTCCTAATTTTTCTTTAATTCATTTGCGAGATGTGGGCCTCACTGGTTAGGCCAGCATTTATTGCCCATCCCTAGTTGCCTTTCAGAAGGTGGTGGTGGATTGCCTTCTTGAACCGCTGCAGTCCTTCAGGTGTAGGTATACCCATAGTGCTTTTAGGAAGGGATGTTGCCCCAACGACAGTGAAGGAACGGCGACATATTGCCAAGTCAGGGTGGCGAGTGACTTGGAGATGAACCTCCAGCTGGTGGGGTTCCCAGGTACCTGCTGCTCTTGTCCTTCTAGGGTTTTGAAGATCCTGTCTAAGGATCCTTGGTGAGTTACTGCAGTGCATCATGTAGATGGTGCACGCGGCTGCCATTGTTCGTAGGTGGCGGAGGGTTTGAATGTTTGTAGAAGGAAGAGCAATCAAGCGGGCTGCTTTGTCCTGGATGGTGTCGAGCTTCTTGAGTGTTGTTGGAGCTGCACTCATCCAGGCAAATGGAGAAGTATTCCGTTACACTCCTGACTTGTGGTTTCTGGATGGCGCACAGGCTTTGGGGGGTGAGTTACTCGCCGGAGGATTCCTAGCCTTTGACCTGCCCTGGTAGCCACAGTATTCATGTGGCTAGTCCAGTTCAGCTTCTGATCAATAATAACCGCGACACATTGACAGTGAGAGCGTGCCTGTGCCAAAGTGTAAATATTTATTTTGTTTTTAATATTTACAATTGGTGACCGATCCATTAATATATGAATGATTAAGCATTCTCTATAACACATTATGACATTTTCACTGTATTAAATGTATTTAATCTTATTCGTGGTTAGTGAACATGCCCGATTTCAATCTTGCGACCCACTGAGGTGAAGGAAGGCCACTCATGTGGCCCACTCACCAGCCTGGGTTTCCTGTCACGGCTTTAGAATGTTATTGAACCAGAGTAAACATCAGAGCAAGTCTAAGAAAAATGCCGGCTATGATCGAGCAGTATGTTCCCCAGTGGGAATACTGGTCACCAATATCGAAAGGCAGATTCCGTGATTGAAAGTGCAGCAAGACGAGACTTCCGGTTGCGGCTATGCGGAGCTAAGCCGCACGTTCGGCAGCTCCCGCTATTTAAGGACTTTTGGGCCGATTTGAGGGCCCCGAACGGTGCTGTTTCGACGAATCCCGGTGGGGGAAGGTGTTTAGAGGAGCATTCCCCATAATTTATGGTGCTCACCCAGAGTGGGGCAAAAGAAAAGGCTGCAGCAGCTCCCCAAGAAAAGCGGGGGAAGAAGGACAAAATGGCGGCCGGCGGAACACCCGAGGACTGGTGGAAGTGGGCGCAGGAGCAGCAGGCCTCTCTTCTGCGCTGTTTTGCGGAGCTGAAGGCTGAGCTGCTGGACTCCCTGAATGCGACTACCAACAAGCTGCTTGGGACCCAGGCGGCCCAGGAGGCGTCCATTCGGGAGTTGCAGCAGCAGGCCGCTGAGAGGGAGGAGGAGGCCCTGGTCCTTGTGGGGAAAGTGGAGTTGCACGAGGCACTTCACAAAAAGTGGCAAGACCGCTTGGAGGAGCTGGATGTTCGCACGAGGCAAAAGAATTTGAGGATCCTGGGCCTGGCGGAGGGGCTGGAGGGGTCAGATCTCCCGGCGTATGTGACCACGATGTTGAGCTCGTTGATGAGAGCGGGGTCCTTCCATTTGCCCCTGGAGCTTGAGGGAGCTCACAGAGTGATGGCCAGGAGGCCTAAGGTAAATGAGCCCCCGAGGGCGGTGCTGGTGCGGTTCCATCGATTTAGCGACCGGGAGTGTGTGCTGCGCTGGGCCAAGAAAGAGAGGAGCAGCAAGTGGGAGAATTCGGTAGTGAGAATCTACCAGGACTGGAGTGCGGAGGTGGCTAAGCGGCGGGCTGGGTTCAACCGGACGAAGGCGGTGCTGCATGCCAAGCAGGTCAGATTTGGAATGCTGCAGCCTGCGCGCCTGTGGGTGACATACAAGGACAGGCACCACTACTTCGAGTCCCCAGAGGAGGCATGTGCCTTGGTACAGGCGGAGAATCTGGACTCGAACTAGGGTCTGGGGACACACAATGGCCGTTGCTGTTTTCGCTGTTGCTGTTCAACTTTGACATGTGTGTTTTTTATGCTGGTTTTCTTTTTGCTCTGTTTCCGGGTGGGTCTGTATATGTGGGGAATGTTGGGGGTTTGTATTTTATATGTTCTTTTCTGTACGGGGCTGGGGATTGGGATGAAACTGGATTTTGGAGAGCTGCGTCAGAAGGGTGGGGTGTGGCAGTGTGAAAGCGCGGGCTTTCCTCTGGTTTCCCGCGCTGCGGGGCGGGGGGGCGGAGCTGGCGGTGGGGGCGTGGCCTCTACTGGTTTTCTTTCCTGCGCTGAAGCAGTGCCAAGGAGGTGTGGCAAGAGAGGGATCACCCCATGCCGGGAGGGGATGGGTTTTGGCAGGAGCTGCCGGGTCAGCAGAAGTCAGCTGACTCTCGGAAGTACCATGGAGGGTGCGTCGCGGCTAGGAGGGGTCCTAGCCTGGGGGCGGAGGGGGGGGGGGATAACGGGTTGCTGCTGGAATGGCCAGGAAGGAGCTGGTGTGGGTCGGGGGGGTAGAGGGGAGGCGTTATCGCCATGGGGAACGGGTCGGGCGGGGCGAGCTGGCCTGGGGCGAGCAGTTGATAAGCTATGGCTAGCCGGCAGGGGAGGGGGGCAGGTTGCCCTCTGATCCGGCTGATTACCTGGAACGTGAGGGGGCTGAATGGGCCGGTTAAGAGAAGTAAGGTATTTTCTCATCTGAAGGGGTTGAAGGCGGACGTGGCTATGCTCCAGGAGACCCACTTGAAGGTGGCGGACCAGGTTCGTCTGAGGAAGGGGTGGGTGGGGCAGGTTTTTCACTCAGGATTGGATGCGAAGAACCGGGGGGTGGCGATTCTGGTGGGGAAGAGGGTGGCGTTCGAGGCGGCTGAGGTGGTGTCGGACAAGGAGGGCAGATATATTATGATGAAGGGTAGGCTGCAGGGAGAGAAGGTGGTGCTGGTTAATGTATATGCCCCGAATTGGGATGATGCTGGCTTCATGAGGCGCTTGTTGGGCCGCATTCCGGACCTGGAGGCAGGGGGCCTGATCATGGGGGGAGACTTTAACACAGTGCTGGATCCCCCACTGGACCGGTCCAGTTCAAGAACGGGTAGGAGACCGGCGGCGGCTAAAGTACTGAGGGGATTCATGGACCAGATGGGAGGGGTGGATCCCTGGAGGTTTGGGAGACCGAGAACGCGGGAGTATTCCTTTTTCTCTCATGTCCATAGGGTTTATTCCCGTATAAATTTTTTCGTCCTGAGCAGGGGATTGATCCCGTGGGTGCAGGATGCCGAGTATTCGGCCATAGCGATTTCAGACCATGCTCAGCACTGGGTTGATCTGGAGATGGGGGAGGCGCGGGACCAGCGCCCGCTCTGGCGCCTGGATGTGGGGATGCTGGCTGATGAGGAGATGTGTAGGAGGGTCCTGAGAAGTATTGAGGGGTATCTTGATACCAATGACACGGGGGAGGTCCGGGTGGGGATGTCTGGGAGGCTTTGAAAGCAGTGATCCGGGGGGAGCTGATCTCCATCCAGGCCCATAGGGAAAGGAGGGAGAGGAAGGAGAGGGAGAGACTGGTGGGGGATCTCCTGGATGTGGACAGGAGATACGCGGAGGCACCGGAGGAGGGGTTGCTGGGGGAACGGCGTAGTTTGCAGGCCAAATTTGACTTGTTGACCACCAGAAAGGCGGAGACACAGTGGAGGAGGGCGCAGGGCGCGGTATATGAGTATGGGGAGAAGACGAGCAGGATGTTGGCGCATCAGCTCCGTAGGCGAGATGCGGCTAGGGAAATTGGTGGAGTGACGGATGGGGGTGGGAATGTAGTGCAGACGGAGACAGAAGTAAATGGGGTCTTTAGAGACTTCTACGAGGAACTGTACCGGTCGGAACCTCAGATGGGGAGAGGGGGGATGGAGAGCTTCATGAACAGGCTATGTTTCCCAAGGGTTCAAGAGGAGCTGGTAGAGGGGCTGGGGGCGCCGATAGAGTTGGAGGAGCTAGTCAGGGGGATTGGACAAATGCAGTCAGGTAAGGCCCCGGGGCCGGACGGGTTCCCGGTGGAATTTTATAAAAAGTATGCGGACCTGGTGGGCCCCCTGTTGGTGCGAGCCTTCAATGAGGCATGGGAGGGGGGGGCTTTGCCCCCGACGATGTCGCGGGCACTGATCTCTCTGATCCTAAAGCGGGATAAGGACCCCTTGCAGTGCGGATCATACAGGCCTATCTCGCTCCTCAATGTTGACGCCAAGTTGCTGGCGAAGATCCTGGCCACCAGGATAGAGGATTGTGTGCCAGGGGTGATACACGAAGATCAGACAGGATTCGTTTAGGGACGGCAGCTCAACATGAATGTGCGGAGACTGCTAAATGTTGTCATGATGCCGGCAGTGGAGGGGGAGGCGGAGATAGTGGTGGCGCTGGACGCAGAGAAACATTTGATAGAGTTGAGTGGGGGTACCTGTGGGAGGTGCTGGAACGGTTCAGATTTGGGGAAGGATTCATCAAATGGGTGAGGCTGCTCTACGCGGCCCCGATGGCGAGTGTAGTTACAAATGGAAGGAGATCGGAGTACTTTAGGCTTTATCGTGGGACCAGGCAGGGGTGCCCCCTGTCCCCCCTGCTCTTTGCACTGGCGATTGAACCTCTGGCTATGGCGTTGAGGGAGTAAGGGAGATGGAGGGGTCTGGTGCGCGGTGGGGAGGAGCACCGGGTGTCGCTGTATGCGGTCGACCTGCTGTTGTATGTGGCGGACCCAAAAGAGAGAATGCCAGGGGTGATGGAGCTATTAGCGGAATTTGGGGGCTTCTCGGGCTATAAGTTAAATTTAGGCAAGAGCGAGGTATTTGTAGTACACCCGGGAGATCAGGAGGAGGAAATTGGGAGGCTTCCGTTTAAGAGGGCAGTGAAGAGTTTCAGATACCTGGGGGTGCAGGTGGCCAGGAGTTGGAGGACTCTCCATAAGCTTAATTTTACCAGGCTGGTGGAGCAGATGGAGGAGGAATTTAAAAGGTGGGACTTGGTGCCGCTATCGCTGGCGGGTAGAGTGCAGTCCGTCAAAATGACGGTTCTCCCGAGGTTCCTGTTCCTCTTCCTGTGTTTGCCCATCTTTATCCCTAGGGCCTTTTTTAGAAGGGTGACCAGCAGCATCATGAGCTTTGTTTGGGTGCATGGGACCCCGAGGGTGAAGAGGGTCTTCTTGGAGCGGGGTAGAGATGGGGGGCGGGGGGGGGGGGTGGGGGGGGTCTGGCGTTACCCAATCTCTCGGGGTACTACTGGGCGGCCAATGTGTCGATGTTTTGCAAGTGGGTGATGGAGGGGGAGGGGACAGCATGGAAATGGATGGAGAGGGCGTCCTGTGGAGATACAAGTCTGGGGGCCTTAGCAACGGCACCGTGGCCGCTCCCTCCTACGAGGTATACCATGAGTCCGGTGGTGGCGGCTACCCTCAAGATTTGGGGGCAGTGGAGGCGACATAGGGGAGAAGTGGGGGCTCGATGGAGGCTCCGTTAAGGGGGAACCATAGGTTCGTCCCGGGGAACATTGATGGGGGATTTCAGGGTTGGCACAGAGCGGGCCTCAGACAGCTGAGGGACCTGTTTATTCATGGGGGGTTTGCGAGCCTGGGGGAGTTGGAGGAGAAATTTGGGCTCCCCCGGGAAACATGTTCAGGTATCTGCAGGTAAAGGCATTTGCTAAACGGCTGGTGGAGGGATTCCCTTCGCTTCCCTCGAGGGGGGGTGACTGACAGGGTGCTTTCGGGGGTCTGGGTTGGAGAGGGGAAGATATCTGATATCTACAAGGTTATGCAGGAGGCGGAGGAGGCATCAGTAGAGGAGCTGAAAACAAAGTGGGAGGTGGAACTGGGGGAACAGATCGATGACGGGACATGGGCTGATGCCCTGGAGAGGGTTAATTCTTCCTCCTCGTGTGCGCGGCTTAGCCTCATCCAATTCAAGGTGCTGCACCGGCCCACATGACTGGGACGAGGATGAGTAGGTTCTTTGGGGGTGAAGACAGGTGTGCCAGGTGTTCGGGGAGTCCAGCGAACCTTGCCCATATGTTCTGGGCGTGCCCGGCACTGGAGGAGTTCTGGAAGGGGGTGGCGAGGACGGTGTCAAGGGTGGTGGGATCCAGGGTCAAGCCAGGATGGGGACACGCGATTTTTGGGTTGGGGTGGAGCCGGGAATGCAGGAGGCGAAAGAGGCCGGTGTGCTGGCCTTTGCGTCCCTAGTAGCCCGGCGAAGGATCTTGCTACAATGGAAGGATGCAAGGCCCCCAAGCGTGGAGACCTGGATCAATGACATGGCGGGTTTTATTAAGCTAGAGAAGGTCAAATTCGCCCTGAGAGGATCGACACAAGGGTTCTTTAGGCGGTGGCAACCTTTCCTCGACTTTCTGGCTCAACGATAGGGTACAGGGACAGTAGCAGCAGCGAAGGGGGAGGGAAAAAGGGAGGGGGGGGGGGGGACGATGACTATGCCTGTTTATTTAATTTTAATTTATTTTGAAGTTCTCTTGTTCATTGGGGTTGGGGGGGTGGGAGGGAGGGGATACATGCGCTGTTACGGTTTGGGGGTGTTACAGTTATTATGGGCTATTTAGTTGCATTTCATTGTTTGTTGTTATATTTAATATTTTCTGTAAAAAATTCCAATAGAAATTTTTTTTTTAAAAGAAAGTGCAGCAAGACAAGAGTGACACTGAACCAGGGTGACTCTCTGTGGCGTCTCACTGCACTGATTTTATTTAACTGAACAACATGGAGATTAGGAATATATTATCCCAACATAAGCATCCCTATTATCAACATTTCACGGCTGGTGACTTTATTTTTGCCAAAAAACGTTCAATAAACATTCAGTCCAAGTAAACCTGAGTCAGACAGATGAGGGAGGCCCAGTTATTGACTGATGTTGACCTCTGCAGGCTGGCAGTAAGGGACTATATAATTGGTGGTGACGGCCATTGACTAGACAGAGAAAATAATCGGCCATGATATCCTTTATTGTTCAACTTATATGGGAAAGTCCATGGCTGAATAGCTGTTAACACATTCTGTCTGGGCTCAGCTGGTAGCACTCTCACATCTAGGTAAGCAAGTTTTGGGTTAAGTCCACACCCAGAGTGGAGTACGTAATGACATAGACTGATTACTGGAGCAGGACTGAGGGAGTGCTGTATTCTCTGAGGTCCCATTCTTTGGGAGGAGCGCTCACCTAAGGTTCATATCTTCTGTGGTTTCATGGTCAACTAGCATCAGTCTGGAAGCAGACCTTTTGTCCGGAATTGCTGTTCACGCTGGTGGGATCCTCCGGACCCACCGATGGCGCACCCCCTCCTCGGGTTTCCCAGCGACAAGGGTTGCAGTCAATGAAAAACCCCGTTGACAACAGCGGGACCAGAAGATTATGCTGGTGGTCTGCCTCCGCTGCTGATAACATGCCACAGGCGGCGGAGAAAATCCCGCCCTTTGTGTAGCTTGTGAGGATTTTCTTCAGTCTCAGTACGAATGTGAAATTGTACCCTGGTGGAATAGATGGTCCTGGTCCAGAACGTATCTGGAGGGCCTCCTGCTCCCCTGCTGTAATGTGGCCAGGACATTATTGGGACAAACCCAGAAATGGTATAAAGAGGACATTTCTCCAGAGGTTTCTCCAGTCTCCATTGTAATTATAGCTGATGATCAGAAGAATCCTTGAGGGAATTCAGGACCTTTCTCTTGAAGGAATGCTGTTGGCGACTCTCCATCATTAATGGGCTGTAACCGCATTGACGCTGTGTTAGCATTTTGGTGCTTAATATGTTTGTATTATAATTCCATTGTCTTCTAGTTTAACTGTCCCCCGAGGATCATTACCTACATTAAAGTAAGGGGAGAAGTAGTAAATGCACAGTGCAATTGATCTTCCAAAGTTTTAAACAACCATAAATGTTATTGAACTTGGCTTATGTTCTCAATGATTCCAGGTAAACTTCAATGAGCCTTTATCAATGCTTCAGAGACTAACGGAGGACTTAGAGTATCACGAATTATTGGACAAGGCAGCTAGATGCGACAGCCCTGCAGAGCAGATGTGCTATGTCGCTGCATTCTCTGTCTCTTCCTATTCGACGACCACCCATCGCACAGCAAAGCCTTTCAACCCTCTGCTTGGAGAGACATTTGAGCTGGACCGGCTAGAGGAGAGTGGCTTCCGCTCGCTGTGTGAGCAGGTGAGCGGGCAATGTATCGTAAACACCGACTGGTTATATAGTCTATAATTTTGTGATGACAAGTTTCCCAGTTGTGGCCTCACTATTCCAAAATGAGTTGTTTAAAACATATTCAGAAGATAAGTGCGCCACCTGGGCTGGTATCAAACCATATGACCCAGGGAGCAGCCAGATTCAGTCCTCAGTCTGGGCTGAAATAGAAATTTCTAGACAAAAAAATAACAAGATCCATCCAGTTCACTTTCTACCAGTACTTGATCTCAGTCAGAAACTGTACTGGAGGCTTTGATTGCCTGGGTTCAGAAAGAAAAATCTGCCAAATGTTCCTCATCTATCCAGTGACAACATGCTGAAATGCTGTCAGCTTGGAAATATTGCTTGACTTGACCATCTCATTCTGTAACCCTTAGACAATGGTGTTCCTGTTTCCTCCCACAGTCCAAAGATGTGCTGGTTAGGTGGATCGACCATGATAAATTGCCCTTAGTGTCCAAAAAGGTTGGGTGGGGTTACTAGGTTACGGGGATAAGGTGGAGGCATAGTCTTAAGTGGGGTGCTCTTTCCAAGGGCCGGTGCAGACTTGATGGGCCGGATGGCCTCCTTCTGCACTGAAAATTCTATGAGTAATTGGGAGTTGAAAGCAGAGGACAAAAACTAGCCCAAATGAAGGGCAGTTGTAGAGGCGTGTTTCAGTCTGCGCGATGAATCATTCCCAATCCAGTGTATGTGTGCTACTCCTCTCTGAGACCAGCACCAGCCAATGTATGAGTTTAACTCCCTCTCTCAATGAGGATCTATCTCTCAGCCCTTAGCTTCACTGTGGTCTTTCTATGCGGTAATTCTGATACAATTCCATGAAAAGGTATAGGAATTCCAGAATATCGGGCCAAAGCAACTGTAGTCTCTGCCCCAATGCTTTCACAGAAAGTGAGGGGATGTACCAGTGGCCAGAGTCAGAGGGCCACAGGGATCAGGCTGGAGGAGGGTAGCAGAGGTTGGATCAGGTGAGGCCTGTTTCTATGGTTAGGCAGAATTGTCGCTGGTATGTTCTGACCAACCATTCCGTTATCTAACGGAACTTGGGCAAAGTCTGGCCTGCCCAAATAAAGAAAGTGAGTCAAGATCAACTTTTATTGAACACATACTTTGGTGTTTAAGGAAGAAAGTAATCCCTAAAATGGCTATGCTGCTAGATTAAATACTCCTGTTAAGAAACTACTATCAGACTGAATCAAGAAAAATGTGAATTTGGAAACAGGCCATTCAGATCAACTAGTCTCGTGTTAGTGCTCCATACTAGCCTCTTCCCACCCTAGTTCACTAATCCTATCAGCATACCTTTCTATTCCTTTCTTCCTCATGTACTTATCTATCTCCCCCTTAAAGGCATCTACTATATTTGCTTCAACTACTTTGAGAATGCCAGTTCCACATTCTCATCACTCTCTGCCTAAATTTGTTTAATAAATTTAGAGTACCCAATTTTTTTTTCCAATTAGGAGGCAATTTAGCGTGGCCAATCCACCTAACCTGCATGTCTTTAGGTTGTGGGGGTGAGACCCACGCAGACACGGGAAGAATGTGCAAACTTCATTCAGACAGTGACCCGGGGCCAGGATCGAATCCGGGCCCTTGGTTCTGTGAGGCAGCAGTGCTAACCACTGCACCACCCTACCGCCCCATAAACCTTTCTTATTGGATTTATTAATCCTTTTCTTATATTTATGAATCCTGGTTTTCGCGAACTATACCTTTTATTGTGTCTCTTTTTTTCTCGTAACCACAGTTATGGATCTCCCTGCTTTTCTTGGTCTTCCCTTCCTCTTGCAATCTAAAGGCATCTAAAAGCACAAATCTGGTGTCCCTAAACCATTACATCTCTCCCACTCTTTAATCATTTAACTATGAGCTTGACTCTTCACCTGAATTCTGCAAACTTATTACTCTGGTTCAGTTGCTAACACTGTTGCCTACTAATCAGAGAGGTATGTGTTCAAAATATATCTCAGGACTTGAGTAGATAACAGACTCCAGAGAAAGCTGTGTTGTTTGCCACCATCAAACAAGATATTAAACTGAGGTGCCGGCTAGCTATTCCGGTGGGTCAGGTGGAAAGTAGGAATCCCCGACAGTATTTGTAAATGCTCAGAAAGTTGTCCTCAGGTCCTGGTCAACATTATTTCAACAGCTGATTAAACTGCCATTCATCTGATTGCAAAATATCTGCCACATTTACCTGTAACAACAGCCAGTTATTCCAATTGCAGTCATTGTACAGGAAGAAGTTTGCAATGTATGTAAGAAAGGTGATGAGGTGAATTGCAGGATCGATTTTTCTAAAAAAAAACAGATTACAGATCAGTTCTGTGATTCTGAATGAATCGGAACTTTAAACATCAATCTCTACAGCCTGACATTCACTCGAGAAGAGACAGATCTTGTCAAAGCGTTTTTGCTTAACTTTTATTTTAAAACGTTTGTGACCATCCTCAAGTTGAGGGAACCTATTATAGGGGCATGCGGTAATTCCCATTTCAAGTATACAGTATCATACCAAGCACTCACAAACCAGTTATAACAGAGGAAAAACTCCCTCTACTCAGTCTCAGCATTCCGAGACCATCCCCTACTTACCCGCATCAACCATACTCTGCCTCTCTGTGCTGCTGGGAAGCTGTGTTAAATGCTGGGGCAGTTTTACACTATAGGTCCTTGCCTATCAGTCCCTGTTTTGGGCTTGTCCAGGATTATTTCACAGATGAGATCCATATGGCCAGTGGACAGGGGCGATATTCATCCACATTTGAATTTGCAATAGGAAATTTGGCCCTAGGTAAAAAGTACAGTGACTAACCCATTGCGTTAGTCAGTGGAAGACTTGAGGTTAGATTTTCCATACATTGACAATGTTTGGATAACTCTAGCTCATAGTCTCACCCGTTACTCAATAACCAAACTTATAGCACTGTTTCTAATCATTAATTGACCCACTTATAACACTATTACACATAGCAACATGATTTAAAAGGCTGCTAGACAAGAGTATTAAGAAACTGATGTTGCATATTCCCTACTGCACCATTATACTGGAGAAGATTGCAATCAGAATATTCATATCTATAAATAAGACCCTATTAAAGACATATAATTACTGTCACTAATGACTATAGCTAATGAATGTACATCTTAGAGTACTCTAAATGCGTGTTTGTGCATAAATTAGAATGTTATCAGGAAAATGTTCCATACTGCTGTTTTCTACATTGGGTTATTTTAGATTAATGTATCTGAAATTACATCTAGCTCTAACCCCATGGGTGTCAGAATATCTCTCTCACTCACCAGGCAAGTTATTTCCAGCTTCATCCATTGTGAGAACGAATGCAGCTCCCTAGTTTGCGAGTAACGTCAGTATGTTTATCCTTCTATTCAGTCAGGGTACCATTCACTCCTCCAGTCCTATAGCATCTGTATCCGTCAAACTTCAGATATCTTGGGCTGGATTCTCCGTCCCGCCACGCCAGATTTCTGGTTCAGCATGCCGGTGGGATGCTCCGTTATGCTGGCTGGTCAATGGAGTTTCCCATTGTGGGGCAGCCCCATGCCATCGGGAAACCCCCGGGCTGCCGGCAAAATGGAACATCCCGCCGGCAGGAAATGTCCATCCCTCCAATTCTGGTTCTTCACTGTCCATTCCTACATCTCTAATCGCTCAGTGTGTCTCTCCCTCCATCTGAAATCTGTTAATCTCCAATCTCTCACCATCTCTTTTTCTTCAATCCTCGGTGTGCCTCTTCCTCCATCTCCAGTCCTTCTCGGTGTCTCACCCTCCATTGCATTGGGTTCTTCCATCCCTGGTGCGTCAATTATTTATTTCTCAGCTTTCTTCATTCCCTGAGCCATTGTATTCTGTTGTCTCTGTGGGTGTATTTGTTCAAGTGCCGTGAGCCATTGCAACACATTCAGTAAGGCTGAAAACCTCAATGTGAAATTAGTTCAACCCATCCACGCAGTACTGGGTGAAAGCACAGAACTCTCCACAAACCAGAGAAAGGGTCATTTTCTAATGTTGGAGGTAAGCGGCAGGGAGAAAAGACTTTACTGTTCACCAACCCTGACCTTGGGGAGTGCTTGAACCTGAGGCTTGGTTAAAAAAAACTTAAACATTTTCCATTCCCCAGCACTGGCTGCTCTCACCACAAAGGTCCCATTTGTCAAAGTTCAACTTTCCTTCAGATCTTGGGGTGGGTGGGGGGGGGGGGGGGGGGGGTTGTGTCAACCACGCCACTGGACAGGAATTCCACAGGAGGAGGTGGGACACATTTTTATACTCCTGCCTCAGTGATTTCAGTGGCGATTAAAATGGGTCTGGGGTGGAAATCCAGCATTGCAGCTGATCTCACCAGTTTCCTGTCAGATTATTTAAATTGCCCCGTGTTTTTCAGTGGCATAGCCACATCAGAATGTGTTTAACGCTCCACTGGCAGTGCCCAGCCAAGTGCCTCAATGTTATGTTCCACGTGGATTGTGTAACTCTCAACTACCCTCTTACAGTAATTAGCACATTTTGCTGACCGGACCTGGTTGTTTGTCTGTCTCCCATTCGCAGGTGAGCCATCATCCGCCTGCTGCTGCCCACCATGTCTACTCTAAGCACGGCTGGACCCTGTGGCAGGAAATCACCATCGCCAGCAAATTCCGTGGGAAGTACCTCTCCATCATGCCGCTAGGTAAGTCTCTCGTTACCCTGTCTGCAATATTCCCACAGTTGAGAATAATAGAATCTCCGAGAGCATTTGTCACATTAACAGTGACAAAATAATAATAATCTTTATTATTGTCACAAGTAGGCTTACATTAACACTGCAATGAAGTTACTGTGAAAAGCCCCTAGTCACCACATTCCGGCGCCTGTTCGGGTACACACAGAGAATTCAGAATAAAGATCAAACACAATGGGCTGGATTCTCCCCTCCCTGACGCCGAAGACGCGTTCTGCGACGTGGCGGAGAATCCTTTTTTGGCGGAAATATCGGGAGCGGCGCCGGTTTTGGAATTTTCCGCCCCCTGAAAAGTGGCCTACTCTAGAAGTACTCAGGCCATTGCCTGAGGCCCGCCCCGCGATGCTCCGTCCCCAACCGGCCGCGTTCCCGACAGCGTGGGTTACGTCTGCTCACACTGTTTGGGAACTCCGCGAGGAGGCTGCAGACTCGGTTCAGGGGCCGCCACAGTCGGGGGAGGGCCGATCCGCGGGCAGGGGGGGGCTTCATTCGGGGCTGGGGGCACTGTGGGCGGGCGGTCCGGGGCGCACGAGGGGCCAAAGGATGGCATTACTTTGGCGGACCAGGTCCGCGGGCTAAGTCCTCCATTGAGCATGGCGTGACCGCTGCTGCACACATGGGTGGCCTCGGAACCTGAAGTGCTGAGGGCCGTATCGGCAGCTAGAACTGCGAACTCTATGCTGCCTCCCTGCTAGCTCCCAGTGAATCGGTGGCCATTTTACGCCAGTTTTCCTAAATAGAGAGAGCGCAGAGAAGAGTGGCTCATCTCTAAAACCCATCTGCATAATCTCAATCAAATTCAGAACTCTCCAAAATTTACACTGAAGTATTAAACAGTCTGAGTTATATCACCTATTCTTTTACTCTTGTACAAAATATTTTGAATATGCAATAAAGTATTGCTGCTTATTTGTGGTAATAGCCTTCTCATTCTCAGAATCACAGCTCAAAGCTCCATTAGACTATGTGTTAATGGAAGGTCTATGTTTTTGACATCTCCACATCCACTCTATCTGAGCCTCTCAGTATCCTGTAAGTTTCAATGAGATCCCCCCCCCCCCCCGCCTCATCCTTCTGAAAGGGATAGTCACAAAATTACCATAATACCCTCCTAATCACCAGGTAGTCATTGCCATTCAGTTTCCATCCTCTGCAGGCAGCTGATTGCCATCTGCCAACTTCTGACCATCAACATGGGGGTCTGCGTAACAAACCCATCTTTCCACTTGCCCGCTGTGCTTTCCCAGAGGGACTGTTATCTCCACATAGATCTCAGTCACTCTTCCATTTGTCCCATACTTCATCTGCAACTATAGCACAGAGAACCTGTCCTTTCATCTCCCAAACTTGACATTTAGGGCTCCAAAAATGATTTGCATGGAAGCAGTGATTTTGTGCAGCTCCAGCCTGACACACTCCCAGTCTCACATACCACATGCATTAGAGAAATATAAATTGGATGATTGCTTTGCCAAATGTTTTCCTTTTTAAAACAAAATGTCCAATTAAGGGGCAATTTAGCGTGGCAAATCCGCCTACTCTGCGCATCTTTAGGATGTGGGGGTGAGTCCCATGCAGACACGGGGCAATGTGCAAACTCCACATGGACGATGACCCGGGGCCTTGATCGAACCCATGTCCTCGGTGCCATGGGTCAGCAGTGCTAACCACTGCATGACCATGCCACCCAAAGTCTTTCTTGGTAGCAGGATTCAGATCTTCTGTGGAGCATAGAATTCCCCTAGGTATCTCCTATTCCTCCTGCGTGCTCTTTGAGTTCTTTGACTTGAGCATTGACTTTACCTGTTTATCGTCTGGCTGTTCATTCCCTCCAAATTCCCAAACAGATTTCATTTCCTCCTGTCAAGGAGAGAATTTATGTGCTTTCTTACTTTTCATGATCAGTATGTTATTTATGGAAAGAGATGTATGTTTCCTTGCCCTTTATGGTGTGTGTTAACTATCTTCAGCAGCAAGCTTTTGTGAGTTAAAAGACAAAGGTTCTTTTGCTCGCATTCTTATCCGGAATTAAACACTTCATCAGGCGCACTTGTTCTCTCTCTCTCCCACACACAAGCACATATTAGATACAGATAAAGGTCACGCACTTTAACAGATTACCATTATCTCAGTCTCTGATTTACAATCTTTGGTCCCCGTCTAGGCGTTTCTCAGATCCTTTCAATACATTAAAGTTTAAAGGAATGTGTTGTAAAGTGGAAGGTTCGCAACAGGCTGGGAGGTTTCTTGTCGTCAAATGTTGGATTTTAGGTCAACTTCATCCTGAAACAAGTTGTTGGGGGAGTCCTTCTCTCTTTTGGGACTTCCCGCTTTCAAGGTATTGCTGTTAATTTGCGTACTGACTTTTAGCTAGTTCATGGTTTGACTTTCTGACTAACTGATGACTCAAATAGCTCTTTGCTGATTTTCAAAATCCAGTCTAGTTGAATGGCGATGCAATGGGATGATGATAAGAACCATTCACTTCCATCTGCCAAGAGTTGAGTTTCGGTCTTCCCTTTTATTCAATATGAAACAGGAGGTCAGGCAGTCTGGAAATACCATTGTCCTTTTGTGTTAGTGCATCCGTAAACAAGGAGATGAGTGAATTTTCGATGGTTGTGAATATCCATGTTTAATTAGGTATTTATCTAAGTCTTGGTACTGACAGCAGCTCAAATGCCAAAGGTCACATGATTTGCAGCAGCCATTTTAATAGCTTGTTTGTGTCTAGTTTTTAAAGAGGTAGTGACGGATAGTTCATAATACACTGGGCATGACACTGTGCAATGATACTCCAGATAAGCAAATGGATTCCACATCCTTGTTTTTTCCTGTAGCGATGCAAAAAAACTGCAGATGTTGAGAAATTAAAGAAAAAATGAGCAAAAAACCTGGAGTGTGCAAAATACAGCGGATGCTGGTAATCTGAAATAAGATGGGGGAACTCCAGCTTAGGTGGCACTTCTGGGGAGAGGAACTAATTCCGGTCAACGGGTTGTGTGAATACCAGAATCCTAATTCAATCTCTAATGGAGATTCAAGCTGAAAGGTTTAAGCACTCTTTTCTCAAAAAGGGCACTGACAGGTTAGCTGTGCATTTACAGCATTTTTCTTTGTCTTTTCCATGTTTCTACAGGATTTTCCTGCTAACATTCACGTTCATTCTATTTTGAAATAATTGCTGACTTTCCCTCTGTCTTTTCCAAAAGCTTTGTACTTTAAATGGGCCAGATTTTGTGGTCAACAGTGAACAACTAGCTCCAGCCATTTTGTTATGTTCACACTTATACATGAACTTTCTGTTGGGCAGGAACTTTCTGTTGGGCAGAAACTTTCTGACTGGGGGTACATCTCGAGCAATGGCTGAAAGAGAACACTGCCCTCTACAGGGGCATTGTAGTAGGGCAAGCACCTCTGCATTTTATTAACTAATCAGATTGAAAGAGATTCAGATTGTAGAAGTAAATTCAATGTCAAATCATTAAAATAAAGAGAGGGAAAGCAAGATTTGATTAAGAGTGAGATATAAGGTGTCGCGGTGGGACAGTGGTTTTCCGGGGACCAAGGATCCCAGCTCGATTCCGACTTTAGGTGACTGTGTGGAGTTTGCACATCCCTCTGTGTCCATGTAGGTTTCCTCCAGGTGCTCCGGTTTCCTCCCACAGTCGGAAGATGTGCAGGTTAAGTGGATTGGCCATGTTAAAACTGTCCCTTAGTGTCCAAAAGGTTAGGTGGGGTTACGGGGATAGGATGGGTGTGTGGGACAAGGTAGGGTGTTCTTTTGAAGGGACGGTTCAGACTCAATGGGCCAAATGACCTCCTTCTGCACTGTGTAGGGATTCTATAAAAAAGATGGAAGAAAGGTTTTAAATAAAAATTTAAATTAATTTGTGCTTTCAAATTTCCAACAATAATTAAAAACCCGAAGGAATGGGCACCTACAGTTCTAAATGTTCATTTGCAGAGCCGGAGAGGTTGCTTAACAGTAATTAAAACTTACCATTCCATTAAAAAGCCCGTCACACCGGAAAGGACAAGCTCTAACTTTTCAGTGACTCTGGAGTTTTGCCTCTTCCAGGATATTGCATACCTGTGGGAGAGTTAGGGTTGGAGGGGTGTCTAGGAAGGGTCTGGTCACAATGTTCCAGGCATCATTGCTGTGGGGCAGGCTTGATAGACCAGCTGGTCTTTTTTTGTGTTTGTGTCGCAGCTTGTACTTGGATTCCGGAAGAAGTTACAATCCTGCCATATCTGGTGAAGAATTCTATCTGCAAAGTGAATCTGCCTTTTTTTTTAATGTTCATCTGCACGCTGCGTGATTCCAGCTGGCATAACAGAAGTTTAAGAGTACAGAATGCATGGCTTCACCCCAAATAAAAGGAAGCCTGTGTACTGTCTGCACTGATCTCGGCTGCCTCTTATTTTCTCACAGGTGCTATTCACTTACAGTTCAAATGTGGGGGCAACCATTATATATGGAGAAAGGTCACTTCCACCGTGCACAACATTATCGTGGGCAAGCTGTGGATTGACCAGGTTAGTGGCGAGTAGCATACACACTTTAAAACTCTCTACAGGCTGCCATTAGTCCAATTTACTAAATAAGTAAATGGCACTCCTGACTCCGGGGTCTCACTGTGGACTGGGCTTGTGCAGGTGTTCTCTGGATCTACATTGCGAGTCATTAGAAGTGCCCTTGGGACAGCTTAGTACTCGGACGCAGTTCTGTCAACTGCCAGACATCAATCACCTGAACGTAATATTTTATGATGGAGATGCCAGCGTTGGACTGGGGTGAGCACAGTAAAAAGTCTTACAACACCAGGTTAAAGTCCCAACAGGTTTGTTTCTAACACTAGCTATCGGAGCACAGCTTCTTCCTCGGGAAACAAACCTGTTGGACTTTAACCTGGTGTTGTAAGACGTCTTACCGTAATATTTTAGTTAAAGGTTTGTGGCAGATCCTATGTATAATCGTGTTCTCTATCCTTCAGTCAGGAGAGATCGAAATCGTAAATAACAAGACAAAGGACAAGTGTCAACTCAAATTCATTCCCTACAGCTACTTCTCGCGGGAATGTGCCAGAAAGGTGAGTGCCATCTCATATTGTGTCCCTGTGGAAACATCAGCTAAAAGCTGGGAATCTTTGCTTTGGTGGTAGCTGTTAAATTGGAGAAGGTTTTTTTACTTTGTGTCTTTTCTCTTGGTTCCAACTCATTTCCGGATCATACCGACCCCATGTACAATGTCATAAAGAATCTTGGTGATTGTCACCAGAGATGATGTCTGTCAAAGCTGTGCAACTTGAAGGTTGTGAACCGTACGTTTCTGGAGGAAATGTTTTTTTTACTCTGTGTGATCCCCCCCCCCCCCCCCCCCCCCCCCCCCCCCCACAGTGCCCACTGGGAACAGGGATGGTGGTCTCTGCGAAAGCTTGGTTAGCATTTCTGCTGTTTGTGCTTTTTTTGTGTGGATTCTAACCCACCTCCCACCTGTTCATTCTGCAGGCAATTTTTCTGCCTCTTCCCCCTCCATTTTGGAGTCCGTTTGCTACTGCCAGACGTTTCCAGAAGAGTGAGTCATATGCTCTTGGCTGAGTGTGGAAAGAAGATGCCTGATCTTTGGAGATCACCTTGCGCACTCTCTATTGTTTGGGGAATCATGGGCTGGATTCTCCCTATATTGGGATTATGTCCCCATGCCGGCGTAAAAACAGTGGAATTTTACTCCCGAAATTCTGCAAAAAAGTTAAACGAATTCCAAGCCCTGCAGGAGGCTAGCAGAGTGAATCTCGCAGCTTTTGCTGCAGATACGGGCCCCCGCACTACCGGGTCAGAAGCCGCATATGCGCACGGTGACGGCCTCCAGCGGCTGCGCCGTGTTCCATGGCGGACTCGGACCACGGAGCCAGATCGAAGAATGAAACCCCACCCCCCCCAATCGGCCGCGCGCCCAAGCCTCAACCCCCGCAGAGTTACTCCCCAGCTCCCTATAAGGCCCCCCCCCCCCGGACTCCGATTCGCGTGCCCTTGACCAGGACAGCCGAGGACTGAGTCCGTAGCCGCCATGCCAGCGTCCCGACCGACGTTAGTTCCACATCATCGGGAACTCGGCCGGTCGGGAACGGAGGTTTGCTGAGCGGGCCTCTAGCAATGGCCCCCCGGCGGCGCGGCGTACTCGACGGTGACACCAATTTTCGGTGCCCGGAGAATCGCCGACCCAGGCCGGACCCGATTACGGCGTCGGGCTGCGGAGAATCCAGTCCCATGCATGTCAGAAGGTGGCCATTCAGCATTCAGCCCATCGCACCTGTGCTGGCTCTTTGAAAGACCTACATATTGAATGTCACTCCCATGCTCTTCCCCCTATAGCCCTGCCATTTTTGTTTTCTTTCAAATATTTATCCAAATTGCCTTTTGAAAGTCACTCTTTAATCCATTTCGGCCATCTGTCCTGTGTAAATGCCTAGAGGTAGTTCAGCAACAAGAAGGGAACTTGTTTCAGCAATGGGCAATGGTGACCCCAATCTGAGATATTTGATCGTTTACTCAAGGATAATGTAAAAGCCCCAATTCCTGTCTCAGAAGGACTTTCCTACAGATAGATGTACAGAGTTTAAGCTGGTCCTGAAAGGGAGCTACACTTGTCTGCAACTTAACTGAGGGAAGGGGATTGTTGTTAGGTTTCTAATTGTCAATTGACTTGGGCTATGTGCACATGACCAGAGATTTAAAATTCATGAGGCTCAAGTAAACAGGGCCCTGAAATTTCAGGTGGGTTCCGCAGTGGGAAGATTAATACATCCCCAAGGGGATAGTCATTTGCAAAATTTCTCCAATGTCTTCTTCAGCCTCCTGGTCCCAGTAGAGTTATCCTGGGAGACCTAGACAACCTCCACACAATCTCATGGCCTGCAGTGTACACTGAGGCCGCTATATGTGGACCGCCTCTCACACAAAATCATCCAACTTTATCACAGTATCTTTCTATTCCTTTTTCTCTTGTGTACTCTACATCCAGGCTCCTCTTAGAAACATCTATTCTATTCACCTCGGGCTACTTCACTTCATTATTCTTGGCTCGGAGAGTGCTCATGTTGAACTTTAAATGGGCTGAATGGCCTAGTCACAGCCCAAGATCACTGAGGTTCCTCGGCGTTTACTGTGACGGTACAGGAGGAACTCTGTGAGCTAATTGCTATCCAAGGTGGTACAGAAAGAAATTTGTGCATACGATGCAATGATGGTACAGTTAGAACTGGATTGGAAGGCCCTGTATATGATGGTGTACAGGCAGGATTTGTGGTGGTTCTGGCCTTTGGCATTGTCACATCCTGTAAACTCTCATCCCATTGTCTCAAAATATGATGAAACCTTATGATAGGAAGTGGTGGGATGACCAGCCCGATGCAGAAAAAGTCACTTCTCTCTGAATTTGGGGAAGTCTTGTGTAACGTGATAAGAGGACATTTTTCTCCTGGTGCAATTAGGTAACCGGCATGGTGACAGACTCAGAAAACAAAGCCAGCTACATCCTGTCAGGTACATGGGATGAGAAGATGGAGTTTGCAAAGGTTGTGGAGAGCAGTCAAGATGGGACCAGCTGCGAGGGCAAACAGAAAACCGTCTACCAGACCCTCCCTCCCAAAGTGCTGTGGATGAAGTACCCACTTCCGTGAGTATCATGATGTTCCAAGCGTGTTGCACAGTGTAGCTCTGCCAAACATCACCTTATCAAGTTCCAAATGCACTGTATCTACCTCTGATCCCTGGCCAAGCCCTGACTGTAGTGACTGTGTGCCCTTTCAACAAGCCAGCAGGGACTTGATGGGCCCCCTTCTGTGCTGTCAGAGTTTATGATCATATTGACCGGCACACCTGACAGAGATTGATCCACATCTTTCCATTAGGGTTGGGTTAAAATAATCCATTACAACGTGGAACATTAACACTTGCACTTGCTTCCAAACAATTGCAACTTGATGTTTCCACCTGAAGGGAATTAAGCCCTTCTCTCGCTTCTTCCTAATTCTACTTAGCCCCTGGACAGCCTCTTCCCAGCAGAAGACAATTAACCCTTTCATAACCGTCCTTTCACTTACAGCTACAATTGTGTGGAGGTGTGAACGTTAGTTGTCACTTTAATAGACGCGGGAGTTCAAACCGCAAGAACTCAGTAAGAACTGAGCTTTATTCACAAACAGTGTATTTCCTCCGGGTGCTCCTGTTTCCTCCCAGTCCAAAGATGTGCAGGTTCGGTGGATTGGCTATGCTAAATTGCCCTTAGTGTCCAAGAAGGTTGGGTGAGGTGGGATCAGAGGGATGGAGGTGTCGGGATGGGATGGAGGTGTGAGCTTAGGTAGGGTGTTCTTTCCGAGGGCCGGTGCTGACACGATGGACTGAATGGCCTCCTTCGCACTGTAAATTCTATGATTCTATGATACACTCCCGGTAGACCCAAAGAACATTAAAGCACAGGAAAAGGCTGTTCAGCCCACCAGCCTGTGCTGATCCAGATTCCTTATTTAGACCTCCTAGTTATTGCCCAAATGATCACCCCACCTGGGACTATGATACCTTTACTTTTATTTTACATGCCTGGTGCAGTATTCAACCACACAATAAATATCCTCAGTTGGTTTCAGAATTATATGAGGGATCCATTGGAAGCAGGTGTGAAACATCAGGAACCTGCTTGCTTGTTGAATCCTCTGACAGCCTCCGAGACAAGGACAACAGTCAATTTATTGTGCTAAATTAGACGCTTTCAGTCAGCGTAACAGTTGGAATGTAACATTTAGCCTTTGTGAGGGGGGAATGTCATCACAGATTGTTCTCTCTAACTACAGCCCTGGTCACTGACCTCCAATGCTGTTCTCATATCCCCCACCCCACCACCAGAGTTCATTGTGATAACTCCATTCTAGGGTCTCTGACCATTCACTGTCTAGACTTACACATGGGTGAGGGTCCCAAGAAAACAGAACAGAGTGTGAATCCGCACACCTGGGTGAGGCAGCTACCCAGCTCTTCAAAGCCCACATCCTACTCAAGATTGGGATCACTTATTCCACTGAGCCTGCCTCCAGAGTGCCAATGAAACTTTTATTTCCACTTTTGGTACCTTTTGATTTTGTCAGTACCTTACTTTCTAGCCTCCTATCCTTCACTGTCAGTAACTTAGGTAAAAACTTAGATGGCTCTACCCTAGTATCCCCTAAGTCCTGATCAACCCTTTTCACTGTCTCTGTGTATCTAAGCGATTGAATCTGACTGTCATTCCATAGCCTTGCCCACCCTATTTCCAGTCTCCTCCAGTCCCCTCCCACAACCCTCACTCCTTCACTCTGTTCGTCCTACCCTCCTATGGCTCCATCATTGGTGGCAGAGCCTTCAGCCATTAGACCTGCATATCAGAATTCCCTCTCCAAATCTCATTGCTAACCACTTTCAACCAAGCTTCTAACTTGCATGTCCTTTCTCTCACACGCGACTGTTAGTTCATTCCTTTATTTCTTTAGTCCCTTTCTAAAGCACACTAGACCAATGTTTCTATTAATGATCCTATATACAGTCAGTACAAGTTGTTCTTGTTACTGTGCTTCATATTAAGCCAAGTCATCACTATTTTTAGGGACATGCAAGACAACTCCCACCACATCAATATCACTGCATGTGACCTGACAAAATATGCCATTCATCCCCTTGAGCTTGCCCGCTCCTACTCTGTACTTCAACTCCATTAACCCACCTTTTCTCTGTATTCCTCGATATCCAACAAAAATCTATTGATCTCAGTGCTGAAGATTTAAAATTGACCAAGTGGGTTCCAGGTTTCCATTCCCCTTGTTTGAAAAAATGTTTCCTGATTTTATTCTTGAACTTCCTAGCTCAACTGTTGAGATCTGGTTTATCAGGAATTCCTCCACTTGAAGTAAAGGTTCTTATGAATTGATATTATCGAATCCATTGAACTTCTGAAAGGCCTCAATTAGGTCACCATTCAACCTTCCATTCTCAGGGGACTACAAAACAGATTAAAGATCCCGCCCTTGTGATATAACATTTTAAACCCTGTTACCATTCCAGTAACTCCGTGCTGCGCCCACTTCCAAGGCCAATATATTGTTTGCTGTACTCGAATGCACAGTAACAGCCTGTTCTGTTATTGCAGTGACAATGCAGAAAACATGTACTACTTCTCTGACCTGGCATTGACCCTGAACGAAATGGAGCTTGGAACGGCACCAACTGACAGCCGCCTGCGACCGGATCAACGGCTGATGGAGAATGGTGATTGGGAGGAGGCAAATGTGGAGAAACAGCGATTGGAGGAGAAGCAGAGAGCCGTGCGGCGCCTGAGAGAGGCCGAGGCAGTCACAGCTGAGGAGGAAGGTGAGCGTCAACCTGTTGTGGCTCTGCTGGGACTGGGAGGTGAACTGGGTGGTGAGGTGACACACAACTCCGAAATTACTCCTCTGACACCAGGGCTTGAACGCAGTTTTGCCCTAAATAACAATAAAATGTGCGAGCCTCTAATGCAACAAGCACCTTCCAGCACACCTCAGACTTAAAGTGCAATACCCCTCAGAGAGGAGGAGGACAATTCATACACCCAGTAACTTCAGGAATGAACAGTGTGTGTCGAGGGGAAGGGGGAAAAAAAATCACTCTGAAGAAATTGTGTGTGTTTAGAATATTGGGGACTAAGGCAGCACGGTGCCACAGTGGCTTAGCCCTGCTGCCTCACGGCGCTGAGGTCCCAGGTTCGATCCCGGCTCTGGGTCACTGTCCGTGCGGAGTTTGCACATTCTCCCCGTGTCTGCGTGTGTTTTCCCTCACAACCCAAAGATGTGCAGGGTAGGTGGATTGGCCATGCTAAATTGCCCCTTAATTGGAAAAAATGAATTGGGTACTCTGAATTTAAAAAAAAAAGAATATTGGGGACAGATTATTGCCAGAGGTGTACAAAGTGACTTTGATCTGTTGTGTTTGCCTTGGTTCAGTTGGTAGCCCTCTTGCCACTCGAGTCAGGAGGTTGGGGATTCATAGAGACTTTGGGGATCTCAGTGCATAACCTAGGATGGTACTTTAGTGTAGAACCGAGGGAATGTTGCACTGTCAGAATGCCATCACATCCGATATGTTAAACCAAGGCCTCTGTCGGCTCCTCGGGCAGTAATGAAAAATCTCAAGCCACCATGCTGAAGAAGGTGCTGTACCTGGTGTCCTGTACATAAATATTTATCCATTCAGCAACAGCATGAAAAAATACGGGGCACGGTTCTCCCCAAAAATTTCAAAGTTCATTTACGGTGTGTTTTTCAGAGCCGGCGAGTTCCCCACCGCTATTCAATGACACTTAGTCACTTTTTTGGGCCCGAGAGAATTTCTTACTGGTTTAGCCCAGATTTAGAACTTAGCACTAGGGAGCTGAACCGAGATGCCGCCATTTTGAAAGGGTGCCCCGATCTCTAAGTGAGCCTGTGGGTCCCCGCACCACCCATCCATTGGCAATGTCACCCCCCACACACATGGGCACTACCCCACACTCCCAACTAAAGACACACCCAACTAAAGTCAAGAAGGCATACAGGATGCTTGCCTTCATTGGCCGAGGCATTGAGTATAAGAATTGACAAGTCATGTTGCAGCTGTATAGAACCTTAGTCAGGCCACACTTGGAGTATAGTGTTCAATTCTGATCGCCACACTACCAGAAGGATGTGGAGGCTTTAGAGAGGGTGCAGAAGAGATTTACCAGGATGTTGCCTGGTATGGAGGGCATTAGCTATGAGGAGCGGTTGAATAAACTCGGTTTGTTCTCACTGGAACGAAGGAGGTTGAGGGGCGACCTGATAGAGGCCTACAAAATTATGAGGGGCATAGACAGAGTGGATAGTCAGAGGCTTTTTCCCAGGGTAGAGGGGTCAATTACTAGGGGGGGGTGGGGGGGTTTAAGATGCGAGGGGCAAGATATAGAGGTGATGTACGAGGCAACTTTTTTATACGGAGGGTAGTGGGTGCCTGGAACTCGCTGCCGGAGGAGATGGTGGAAGCAGGGACAATAGTGACATTTAAGGGGCATCTAGACAAATACATGAATAGGATGGGAATAGAGGGATACGGACCCTGGAAGTGTAGATTATTTTAGTTTCGATGCGCAGCATGGTTGGCGCAGGCTTGGAGGGCTGAAGGGCCTGTTCCTGTGCTGTACTTTTCTTTATTCGTTGTTCACCCCACTGTGGGGTCCCTGGGGGGCCCCCTCTTCAGGCCCCTTAAAGCACCCCCATCCTTCCAGGACCCCCACCGTCACCACCCCAACCTCCTGGAGACCCCTACTTACCTGCCCTACACACCCCCATCCTTCAAACCCACCCTCCTTCATGGGCATGGCTCCCCTCGGGCCCTGACCCTTGGCAATGCCATCCTGGTACCTGTACGCCTTGCACTGGAACCCAGGCAGTGCTCCAGCCATTTTGGCAGTGCCAGGCTGGCAGTGCCAAGCTGCCCACATTCCAGGGGGAGGGCCAGGGAAGCTCCCTGACCACCCAGGGGTCTCTAACAGCCCGGGAGTGCCCCCCCCCCCCCCCGGGTGCCATTCCACCTGGCCCACGTTTGTGTGAACCAGCACTGATTGGCATCTGGCTGCAGCTCCCCTGGGGAGGCCAGTGAATCGAGGGAGGCTGGTGTATCCCGAGTGAGTAAGTTTTAAGTAGGTTTAAGACTTACTTCCATAAGCGCTGTTTGGTCCCATCCCTTTTGGGCTGAGTTCCGACTCCAACACCTCGTGGGGTTGAGTGAATCCCGTGAGGTGTAGCCGCTGCCTGGAGGTCCGTGAGAGAGCACTCCCCGGATTGTCCGGCCACGTTGTGCCTCTTGCTCAAGCGCAATGCGGCCAGAGAATCGCACCCATAGTCATTACGGCTTGGGGGACCTTGCTCTCCACATGTTGACTGCTAATTTTCCTTTGTTACAACAGTGACAATATTTTAAAAGTAGATCATTGGCCATGAAGAACTGTTGGGCATCATGACGCTCGAAAGGACATTATGAAAATATGTAAAGTTCTTTATTTTACAGGCAGGGAACATGAACCCTACGAACCAGTGTGGTTTGAGAAGGAAGAGGACCCCATCACTGGGGAAGAGATGTACGTTTACAAAGGTGGCTACTGGGAGTGCAAGGAGACACAGGACTGGAAGACCTGCCCAGATATCTTCTGAGCGCCATTGACACCGGCACGATGGACTTCAGAGTCTCCCTGGTCACCTGTGGGAGAGGAAAGGAGTGCCGCGACTCCACTGTGGAACTCAAAACAGTGGAAAACACAGGGCAGCTTTCTGATACAGACAACATCAATGCAAAAGAACACCATGCCCCATCACCCTAGACAAGGAAACACACCGCAGAAGGCCCACAAACAGTTTTGTTAGGCTAAGATGTCCAGGAAGTAAAAGCTGTGGGTTGCTTGGGGATTGGGCATGAGCACCAGTAATTTAACAATCAAATCCACCCCCTTGCCCCACCCCCAGTCCCAAATGTTACATGTGACCCGTGCGTTTGGGCACAAACGAGATGATCATTAGTTATCACAACATTTCCCTGACCAGAGCTTTTTCTTTCCATAATAGCTGGAGTTAGATTTTATCATTTAAACCACATGATCAGTACAAATTACTGGCGCACGTGTTTGCCAGCAGTCATTCTGTGTTGGAAGGCAGGTGGGAGTTTCTTCCGTATCCAATGGGCAGCATTGGTCGTCTTGGTACGAAGAGACTACAAAGCCTGCGGAACCAAAAGGCTTTGACATGAAAAGGACGGGCAGCCAAGATGAAATGTGCCCACAACAAGCTTTTACGGGACTTTGAAATAAGAACACAAGCTATCTTTACAAAGTCCGTGAGTTGCACTTCCAGAAGGTGAAGTGTAGATCATCCCTGCCAGGGTTTGAAGAATACTGTCCCACATCTTAACTTAGTTTAATTTGAATAGGTTATCTTTTAGATCGGTTAAGAACCTCACATTTTCATGCTTCTGGGGCTTCTTTATATAATTGTAGTAGCAGGTAGCAAATCATATGAAGAGCAGTAAGTGTAGAGAATTGCATGGTTTGGCACAGCAAATCACTTGATCTAATTTATGACTGTAAATCGGTGTTATTCTCTGACTCATTGCCTTTAGCAGATTAATCCCAATTTCTACCATCCCCCCCCCCCCCCCCCCCCCCCCCCCCGGCCTCCACCAAACACAATATGCTAGCACTCTGACACTGCAGGTCACCACCTGCTCCTGGTACTGAGGGTCGGCCTGCTGCCTGGCAACTTGATATCACTCCCTCATAATCCCTATCAATGGACCAGACATTTACAGAACAGTATTAGCACAATCTTGGGTTCATGTATTGAACACGCGTTGGCTTTCTGCCTTGCTTCTTGCCAATGACACCTGCCCTGTTAAATGGCAGAGTGGCTCCTAAGCTAAGAAAATGCCCATCAAACACAGGTATGTAAACCAAAACAGCAGTGACAATGTCTTTCGAAAAGCCAGTTATTTAGCCTGGTGCGTGTCGTGTTCTCAGGATCATTATGAGGCTGGGAGATGTTCTCGCCAGTACAATGGAGTGGATATATCACTGAGTCCATCTTGGGAACCAGCTTCTGTTGATGGTTGTACTGCTTGAACACTGGGAGGGTTTGCAGGTCTGGCCCTGCCATGGGTTATTCATTTCTGAAAATCATGTTTCTTTGTTTACATCACAGCTTGATAAGGTTTATCAGTTCAATGCCAAAATGATTTTGTGGGGGGGGGGGGGGGGGGGGGGGGGGGGGGTTGGTGCTGACGGATGCTGGTATATTAATTTAACAATAATGAAAACCGACTAAAGTAATCTCTGGCCATTAGAGGGACTGTTGATGGGTCACACACAGGTCCCACTGCCACCTGCTCGTTGTGCTGCAAACTTTCCCTCCCACAATCTCACAGGGTTCGAGGGAAACACAATCCATAGGGCACAGCGCTGACACAAAGTGGGATTGGCTTGAGCTGCAGGCACAAAGGATACAACCTACAAATCCATATTTGCACTCTTCTCTCCTGAGAGTGACTGGTGGCTCCTCAGAGCACGTCACAGAGTGTTGAGAAGTCACTAGTCTCCCAATTCAGTGATCATTTCCCTATCAGGAGCTTTTCCCAACTCATGACCATCTCCGTAAAAATAAAACTGTGGGGGCTGAGAATCAGGCAAGAGTTCTGCAGCAGAGGCTGATAGTGATATTTGCTGTGTTGGAGGGATGCAGGAGATGCATAAATGGATTATGAAAACCGACTAAAGTAATCTCTGGCCATTAGAGGGACTGTTGATGCATCAAGACAGTGGCTCTTTGTTAAGCTCCCAAACAGGACAGCCTATGGTTTATTACTGAGGAAATAGTATGATACAAAGACGAGCAGTGGAGAGTAAGGCTGTGCACACATGCCTGCTTGGATTGACACCAGTTCAGAAGGTACCAGCTGAGCAGGTATGGGTAGGGTGTACTGCTACTGAAGATACCCAACAACGCATGACTAGAAAAGATAACATTAAGTTCAGGTGAAGAGTTCTTTTCATCCCTATTGGGTCTCATCCTTCAAGAATGTAATCCCCACTGCCCTCCCTTAGTGTTCACCCAAATAGGAACACTGAGGCCTTTGGTCTAATATCTCAATTAAAGAGTGGTGTGTTACAGTGCTGCAGTATCAACCTGGAAAAGGTTCCTGCTTACTAAATCTTGTGATTAAGCAGCGGTACTGTCCTATAAATCTCTTTCTAGTGAGCCCTTGTTGGGGTCACAATTACATGAGCCAGGGAACAAGAGGTGGCAAATTAACTCCCTTGCACTGCTCCGTATCCAATCTTCATTGTGGTGCATGGGTGGCAGAACCTGCCCAGGAAGGTGGTTGGAGAAATCCTGTTGAGTACCTATTCGGAGCTGGCTGAGGGGCCGTGGGGCGAAGTCTGGGAGTAGGACGAAGGAAGAACTCCGAAATAGAGGGTGGATTAAGATTATAAATTGGATCACATTCCCGTGGAGGATAATCATGCCCGATTTATGCTAACTGATCATGTGATTCCAATGCTGCAGTGTTCTCTACTTTAGGACTTTTGGCGGTTATAGCACCAATGATGTCATGAGGTGCTGCCGCAGTGATATTATGCACAGGGCTCTTGTATGGAGTGTGAAATCCCCAATTGTAAAGTCCTATATAAAGCCATGTACATAAGGGTTTCTCCATCCCGCCACACCAGATTTCTGCTTCACCCCGCTGCCGGGATGCTCCGTTTCGCCAGCTGGTCAATGGGATTTCCCATTGTGGGCAGCCCCACGCTGTCAGGAAATCCCTGGGCTGCCAGCAAAACGGAGCATCCCAGTGGTGGAGACTTCAGCCCAAGATGTCTCCTTCGAGCCAGCAGTTCAGAAGCTTTAGGCAGGGTAACAGAGAGAGACTGATAAGTCCGTGGCTGCCTCTCTGTAACATTTAGGATTGATCCCTGGACAATAGACTTCAATAAAGAATAATGCGGAGCAGTTTAGATTGCAATACTGTATCTCTAATCATGCGTCCGAGCTTTAATTTCCCTTCTACATTTAAAACCTCAAATCCAGACGCAGAAAGATATATATGGGATGGACAATGAATGCCTAACCAGTGATGCTCACATCCCATAACTTCATTTTTCATTCAATTCATTTTCTTGAGCTGTTTCTCCAGCCTGTTAGGTTTTCTGCCCATTCCACCATCCACAGTGGAGCTATCTGACAGTTTCAGCCTCAACCTCCGGCAGTGTCTTTCCCACTTCCCACCTCTTCCCTCTCCTATAAGCACCTGCAAAGTTGCCACCTTGACCATGCCATTGAACATCAAATTTGCCCTCTTTCTCCGTGAACCACAAATGCCACCGCCTTGCCTCCTCCGCTCTATGTCCATTTGTTGTACTCTTTGAAGCACTTTAGGACATTTTTCCACATTGAAGGCACTTTATTAGTGGTAATCTGTTGTTAATTGTGACTGAAATCTCTCAGCTGGAGAATTTAGTTAACTTAGCAGAAGCGAGAAGTTAGTGTGACATTTGACCCCCAGCTTATAGGCCCTTCCAAATACCCCTTCTTGTGAAATAACTTTGGATCCCGTGTTAACTCTGACCTCTCCTCACACATCCAAAGGAGTTCTGTAACTTAGTTGGTGCATAGTGAGAAGTCTACAACACCGGGTTAAAGTCCAACAGGTTTGTTTCAAACACTAGCTTTCGGAGCACTGCTCCTTCCTCAGGTGAATTCCTCATTCATCTGAGGAAGGAGCAGTGCTCCGAAAGCTCGTGTTTGAAACAAACCTGTTGGACTTTAACCTGGTGTAAGACTTCTCACTGTGCTCACCCCAGTCCAACGCCGGCATCTCCACATCATAGTTGGTGCATTGATATTGGACACAATTTGCACCAACTGGAGATAGGTAAAGATGGACAATTAGATACCTTCTGGTTTGTAATGGAAACGAGCTGAGAGAAAAATAACAACTAGCACGTAATCCCTGTTGCCTGCTGAACAATTACAGTTGGGTAATTTTTATGAACCAGTTCCTCAGTGAATCAGAAAGAGCAATTCGACCCTGAGAAGCAATTCCGTGGCTGTTTTCTCTATTGAACCAGGTGCTTGTGCCCTCTCTGCATTATGTACACAGTTGAATCCTGATATACACTTAAAAGTTCATGTGTAGATGGAATGCAAAAGCTTCTGCATAATAACACAGTAATTCTAATAAATTAGCTGGGCTATCAGGAAGACGGGCTGAATGGAGACCAGATGTTTCCTCCCAGTGGAGAGAGGAAATCCGCAAGGGAACTGCTTCTTTATCCCTGACACACACATACACACACACACACCCTCCACCCTTACCCGAGTCGCTGTTGAGAACTTTAGAGACAGTGGCAGGGCTGTGGGAGGAGGACTGGCTGGCTACCCTTGTGATTCATTTCCACAGGTCTTCACAGAAACGCCAATCTCAAACAAAGGAAACCCCAGAGTCAGTCTTGTTTAACATTTCTAGGTTTGTAACAAGTGAAGTCTGACTATCCCTTCATTTACTGACGGGAGCGCATCCATGTTCAATAATTGGCCAATGTGTATATATGGATTCCACTGTATCCCGTTGAGTAGCTGGATTTGTTCTCTTATACAGTATTTGACTGAATCTAGCTTGCCCCAGCATAAACATAGCATGTTACTTCCGATAGATTGGTAGAACATTGGAAGCATTAGCTTGCCACCGGCAGTTGTGAATATCCTATGGAAAAAAAACCCCAAATAGACCATGTATATATATTTATATTATTTAAACTGTTTAGAACATAAAACTGATGTTGTAGAGATCTGTGGTTTACACTTAAGAGATTGACTAGTATCATATTTATATTAAGATTTACATATCAATTATGTCAAAACAGCATTGTCTACCCTGAGTGAATCCATAGTATTTCAAGGAGAAATGAGAGATGAGGCGAAAGCTAAGACCTTTGATCTGATGATTACTCAAGCCTCTGGGATGAAATGGAAGTTTTGAATTCATTTGATTGTCGACTACCATGAAGAACCGGGGTGACACCTTCCCCCAGGTCCCCCGACTCCCACGTTCCATCCAGGCTGCTCTATGATTGGTCGATCGGTACGAGTGTGTACATCTCCATTATCTTGTATTTCTCCATTGTCATTCGCCCTGCCCTCTCCCCATCCCAGCACACAAGTCTCCAATACTTTTTCCTCGTTGAGATGATTTTGGACTGATAGTTTCAATACATACCCTTCGATGTTGAGGATGGAGATCAATACTCCACAGAATGAGTTGCCAGACTTCCTCATTTTTGAAGAGTCCACTTTTTCCCTATTAGACAGTAGACAATCCATTACTGGAAGAAACACTGTTCCAAAACAGCATGGGGCCAAACTGAGTTAGTTCTGGTAGCTTTATAAGAAAATGTAGTCAAGCCCTCTTCCAAACCACGCAAAGAGGAAAAGTTTTTCTGAGGCAACATCTCACTGGAAGTTTTCCCATTGACAGTGATGAGAGGGCGGCACGGTGGTGCAGTGATTAGCACTGCTACCTCACAGCGCTGAGCACCCAGGTTTGAACCCGGCCCCAGGTTACTGTCTGTGTGGAGTTTGAACATTCTCCCCGTGTTTGCATGGAGCTGTGCAGGCTAGGTGGATTGGCCATGCCAAATTGCCCCTTAATTGGAAATAAAGAATTGGGTACTCTAAATTTATTGAAAAAAAAGACACCGATGAGACCATATATGGTTTACAGACTCACACCACAGCATTCAACCTTTTCAACGTTGCTATCGGGAAAGGTTATGAATCTTGAACACACAAAATATTTTTTTTTGGGAGGGGGGGGAAAGAAGAGGGTTGAATCAACCCCAATGGGTTGTTGCTTCACTTTGAAGTTGATGTTGTGGATTCTTCTTCAGGGTTCAGCACAAGTTTTTCAGCTAAATTATCTGGACCTTGGACAGTTTGGATTGAATAGGACATTGTCAGCACTGTCTAGTTCCTCAAAGCAGAAATGGACAGATCGTTGACATGTCTGGTTCTCTAACTATTATAATAAGCCAATTGAGGCACATTAAAATGAAGTAGATCATATCCTGGGACAACACTGATTACCTCTTACCTCCTATGAGAACTGATGAAAGGAACCGTGAACTTTTTGCCTTCTAATGAGTGCTATTATTGTCCATTTAGATTTGAAGTCCATTTCAGTGGTGATGGTTTCACTTAAACCTTGCATCGAGGCCCGATACATTAATTGTGTGACCTCCTCCCACCTGATAACAAATGGGGGCAGCACGGTGGCATAGTGGTTAGCACTGCTGCCACGTAGCAAGAGGACCTGGTTACCCACAGAGGATATGAAAATCTACTATCTAAAGGTGCTAAAGTATAATACCACAATCTCAATACTGGATCTAATTGACCATGTTAGCTGGAAGTTGGTCTCCCCAACACCTGCCCTGTGTCTCATTCTAAATGTTTGCCAACTGGGCAACTTGTTGAACTGACTAGCAACTGGATTGCACTCTGCATCGTAAATAGTAGGGCCCGCCTTTGATTTCCAGCTCCTTCTTGACTCGTACTTCAAGTATTTTAGGTGGGTTAATATTGGGAAGTTGTTCCCACCATGGTAAGACTTGAACAAGGGACAAAAAAACACATTCTGGTGGACTGTACAAGATTTATCGGTGTTCCCTTATCATGGAACACTTGGATCACCTCCTGAAGATCACCGCCAGAGGCTGAACTCAACAGTACAACAGTAAATATTATGCCATTATGGAGGGAGTGCCATTTTTAAAATTGGAGTTTATTCTCATTGTTAGTACAGAAAAGCTCAATGATGGTTACGCCTTTCTCTAATTCTACTTTTCAATATTCTATGATAGATAACGTGCAGCAAGTCTAGCTTGCTGAGACCGCACAAAGGAATAGCGTATTTTCAATGGTGCAAAGATTCTGTCCAGTGCTCAATGTGTTAATCATGCTCTTCCCATGTACTTGTACAACCTGCTTAATTATACAAGTAGCCAAAGCTCTTTATTTTCTATGTACATTTAAATTGCTTAAAGGATTATATTTACATACATTAATCAATTATTTGCCTAAAATCTGAGCTTTTGGGTGCACTCACCTGCTCGTTTGCACATCCCACCACAGTCCGATCTCTAATCTAACCAAGCACCAATCAAAATCCACCTTGAACTGACAGGACAACAGAACACACCCTTCTTGTGAGATTAAAGACAAAAAAAATGCCAAAAAAGTAGAAATAAAATAAAGTCAGAAATAAAGAGCCTTGTCGTGTTGGTGCTTTGTGATGTCTGACTCGCATCATTTAGTTTCTAATTACAGCAATCTGAACCTTCAAGGTTTGGACACTGGTTGAATACGTAATGCTGTCCAGACAAGCACATTTGTGGAATGCTTCAGAAAGCATGTGGGGAAACCCAGACACAATGATAATTGACTACAGCACATTTTTCAGTGTGAGCACCTATGTGGATTGCATCTCTCAGGTTTCCAATTATCCTGCTGCCTCATTGCCTGTTACCACGATGATATACCACCAATTACGACACAAGAGTGAGATCAAGTGAATGAAGGCTTTATTACGCAAAGAACTTAGCTAGCCAGAGACTTCAGTACAAACTGAGCACCACCCACTGGACGTAACATTATATACAGCCCCAGGGAGGCGGAGCCCACCGGGGTTCCAACCCAAGCCTTAAAGGCATATCACACCAAATCTTAAAGGCATATCACCTATCTGGTGAATACATTCCCCCCCCCTGTTTAAAAAAAAAACACGAAGTCTGTCGGGGGTGGCGTGGGGTCAAATGTTCAGTCTATCAGGAGGCCTGATCGTCCTCTTTGACCTCCTCAGCTCAGGCAGTGATACGGAGGGCACAGATGTCATCAATGATGGTATATCCGGGAGCACAGCGGTCGGAGCTTCCGTCTGGCGTGTCGAAGAAGGTTGGGCAGCAGGGGCCGGGTGGGTGGCTGGGGGTGACAGTGCAGGGGGGGGGGGGGGGCTCAGTTGGTGGCGACTGGTGACACGGGGATGCAGGGGGAAACATTGGCGGGGGAACCGTATCTTGACGTCCGTCAGAATGCGCGACGTAGGCGTACTGGGGGTTACCATGTAGCAGCGGGACCCTCTCGACTAGGGGATCCATCTTATGGCTCCTCACATGCCTCCGGAGAAGAACAGGTCCGGAATTGTCAGCCAGGATGGAAGCAAGATCCCGGTGATGGACCTCCTAGGGAAAACAAACGAGTGATTGTGAGGGGTATCGTTCGTGGCTGTGCAGAGGAGTGATCTAATGGAGTGGAGCGCATCAGGTACTACCTCCTGCCAGTGGGGAATTGGGAGACTTCTAGACTGAAGGGCCAGAAGGACAGCCTTCCAAACCGTCGTGTTCTCCCTCTCCACCTGCCCATTTCCCTGCGGGTTGTAGCTGGTAGTCCTGCTCAAAACGATGCCCTTACCGAGCAGGTACTGACGCAGCTCATCGCTCATGAACAATGTACCCCGGTCGCTGTGGATGTAGGTGGGGAAACCGAACAGAGTGAAGATGCTGTGCAGTGCCTTTATAACAGTGGCCGAGGTCATGTCGGGGCAGGGGACAGCGAATGGGAAGCGGGAGTACTCATCAATAGAACATAGAACAGTACAGCACAGAACAGGCCCTTCGGCCCTCGATGTTGTGCCGAGCAATGATCACCCTACTTAAACCCACGTAACCCGTATACCCGGTAACCCAACAATCCCCCCATTAACCTTACACTACGGGCAATTTATCATGGCCAATCCACCTAACCCGCACATCTTTGGACTGTGGGAGGAAACCGGAGCACTCGGAGGAAACCCACGCACAAACGGGGAGGACGTGCAGACTCCACACAGACAGTGACCCAGCCGGGAATCGAACCTGGGACCACTGGAGCTGTGAAGCATTGATGCTAACCACCATGCTACCGTGAGGCCCCAATGATGGTTAAGAAATAGGCATTGCGATTGGTGGTTATCTTTCCACATGTTCACTTTGTTAATAAACTAAAGGGGCCCTTTGAAGTCGATACTTAGGTGCTCAAAGTGCTTGGAGGCTTTCACAAGGCGAGCCTTGCCTGGCCGATAGAAGGGCGGTTTGCACTCCGTGCAGATTTGGCAATCCTTGATCATGGCCCTGACTTCCTCGGTGGAGTAGGGCAGATTGCGGGCCTTAATAAAGTGGGCAAGCCGGGTGACCCCCGGGTGACAGAGGTCATTGTGGATAGCCCGCAGTTGATCCTCTTGCGCGCTGGCGCATGTACCGCGGGACAGGGCATCTGGGGACTCGTTGAGCATCCCCGGACGATACTTAATATCGTAAGTGTAGGTGGAGAATTCGATTCTCAATCTCAAGATCTTATCATTCTTGATCTTGCCCCGCTATGCGTTGTCGAACATAAAGGTGACCGACCGCTGGTCGGTGACGAGGGTGGTGAACCTCCTACTGACTAGGTACCACCAATTACGACACAAGAGTGAGATCAAGTGAATGAAGGCTTTAATACGCAAATAACTTAGCTAGCCAGAGACTTCAGTACAAACTGAGCACCACCCACTGGATGCAACATTATATACAGCCCCAGGGAGGCGGAGCCAGAGGCGGAGCCCACCGGGGTTCCAACCCAAGCCTTAAAGGCATATCACACCAAACCTTAAAGGCATATCACCTATCTGGTGAATACATTCATCACACACAAGCAGGGGCAGAGCAGCCTGGGAGGTGGCTTTTACTATGGCAGTAAATGTGATAGCTAATGCCAATCCAGAGAAAATGGCAGGATCATCCTGTGGAGTCTTCCAAACTACTGAAATAGAGTCACCAAATGGTAGCTGTGTACGATGTTGCTACTGACAAAGATCTGTTGGCATTAGCCCTGGTGCTTTACCTGAGGCAGCCATCTGAAAAGGTGCAATGTGTCTACCTGCATGTTGTGCTGCTTTGTGCATCTAATGGTAAATATAGCAAGGCCAAGAACAGCTCATGTTTTAATTTCTATCATTTGTTTTGGTCACATATTCTTGTCCAGTTATCTTCTCCAGTGAAGGTAATGACTCATTTTGGACATAAAGCTGCCCTCTGATACCAAATACAAATGCCTACTGTTTATGTGTGAGTTTAGGCATTGAGGAAGTAATTCTCTGATTCCAGAATCATTTCTGCAGTGAATTCCTCTGCCTACAACAGTAAATATTCTGACATGTGCAACATGGAAAGTGTGTCATTTTTTAAAATGAATTTTATTCTCATTGCCAACACCAGTATCCTCTGTGGCAGGTATGACTCCAGCCATTTCTCCCATAACTGATCACTTTTGCTCAGCACGGTAGCACAGTGGTTAGCACTATTGCTTCACAGCGCCAGGGTCCCAGGTTTGATTTTGGCTTGGGTCACTGTCTGTGCGGAGTCTGCACGTTCTCCCTGTGTCTGCATAGATTTTCTCCGGGTGCTCCGGTTTCCTCCCACAAGTCCCGAAAAACGTGCTGTTAGGTAATTTGGACATTCTGAATTCTCCCTCTGTGTACCCAAACAGGCACCGGAATGTGGCGACTAGGGGCTTTTCACAGAAACTTCACTGCAGTGTTAATGTATGCCTACTTGTGACAATAAAGATTATTATTATTAGGTCCCTAGCTGCCATACCTATTTTAATGTTACCTTGATATCAAAGGTGCCTACTCTCTGTTTCCTGGCATTCAACTCTTGTATTTGTGAATCAAACCTACAATGAGATTTGGAACAGAGTGACCCAAGGGGACCTGAACTCAGAATCAATCAGATGGTATTGTTGAGAAGCTGTCTCTTGATGCCTGTGGTTACCACTGTTGCTTCACAGTGCCAGGGTCCTTTGTTTGATTCCCGGCTTGGGTCACTGTCTGTGCGTAGTCTGCACGTTCTCCCCGTGTCTGTGTGGGTTTCCTCCGGGTGCTTCGGTTTCCTCCCACAAGTCCCGAAAGTCGAGCTTGTTAGGTAATTTGGACATTCTGAATTCTCCCTCTGTGTACCCGAACAGGCGCTAGAATGTGACGGCTAGGGGCTTTTCACAGTAACTTCATTGCAGTGTTAATGTCAGCCTACTTGTGACAATGATAAAGATTATTATAATAACCTCACCAAGGCCAGTCTTTCAGCATCATACCCTTTTATCAGTACAATGATAAAAGGTGACTGCCGCAGCTTACAGTCCAAGCACAGGAACCAACAGAATGCCGGTCTGGGTTGAAGCAGCACGTTTTAAGCTCCCGCTGCTCATTGCCTATTGGAAGAGCTCCCGCTTGCCAGTAGGGGAATTCCTACTCCACGAAGCCCACGGTGGGATCGATTGATGATCCCCCATGTCCTTCGTGGCCACCTTTACAATGGCATTATCAATTGTCCCTTCTATTGGTTGGTTGATGATGATTGGAGGAAGCTGATAGAATGGTAATTTGATGAATTGGATTTTTCCCGGGACGATATGGTGGCACAGTTGTTACCACTGCTGCCTACACCACTGAGGACCCGGGTTCAATCCCCGCCCCGGGTCACTGTCTGTGTGGAGTTTGCACATTCTCCCTGTGTCTTTGTGGGTTTCACTCCCACAACTCAAAGATGTGCAAGTTAGGCGAATTGGCCATGCTAAATTGCCCCTTAATTGGGGAAAAAAAAATTGGGTACTCTAAATAAAAAAAAATTTTATTGGATATTTCCAGCTTTTTGTGGATAGGAATTAACTGAGCAATTTGCCATGTTGGTGGTTGGATGCCATGCATAGCTGCACTTGAACAACTTGTTTAGGGGTATCTATTTTGGGATGCAAACAGCCAAACATTACCAAAACCCATAGGGTGGGGTTCTTGTCCGGGATTCTCCATCTCGACAGCGGCCAATGGGATTTCCCATTGTGGGCAGCCCCACACCGTCGGGAAATCCCCGGGGTGCTGGCGCTACAGAGAATCCCGACAGCGGAGAATCCAGCCCACAGTCTCTTTATCCAGTAATTGAGCTGCTTCTTAATGTCACATGGAGTGAACCAATTTGGCTAGACGCTGGTACATATGAGCTGAAATTCTCCCGCCATTGGGATCCTCTTTTCCCACTGGCAGGGCAACGCACCCACGTCCATGGATTTCGCAGCGGCGAGGGCTGGCTTCAGTGGGAAATCCCATTGACAAGCGGCGGGAAGAGAGAATTCAGGTGCCAGCGCACCGCACACCACCAAGAAACATGGGGCTGAGGGAATGGAGAATCCCACCCATGATGTTGTGGACCTTGTGATGCGGCCCATCAACTCGACACGTGCAAGTGTCACATCCTTGTTTCAAAATTGGCTAGTGCTGGGCACCTCCATGACTAATGAGGTGTTCATGAAGGCTAACCCTTCTAGTAGTTGTCTGATTGTCCACCACCGTTGGTGACTGGGAGCGACAAAGATAGAACCATAGAAGCATTACAGTGCAGAAAAAGACCATTCAGCCCATTGTGTCTTCCCTGGCCAAAAAAAGGGAAAAGATACAAGCCACTCATTTTAACCCCATTTTCCAGTTGGTCGGTAGCCTTTCAGGTTACAACACTCCAGAGGCAGATTCAGGGAATTTGAGTGAATTGAGTGATTCAGGCTCAAACAGCAACTTAGGCAGTGAATTCCACACACCCACCACCCTCTGGGTGTAAAAGCTTTTCCTTGTGTTCCCTCTAATCCTTCCACCAATCGCCTTAAATTAATACCCCTGGTAATTGACCCGTCAACTAGGGGAAACAATCTTTCTTGTCTATCCTGCCTAGGCCCCTCATAATTTTGTATACTTCAATTAGGTCACCCTTCAGCCTCCTCTGTTCTAATGAAAACAACGCAGCCTTTCAAATCTCTCCTCATAGTTGCAAATTTCAAGCCCTGGCAACATTCTTATAAATCTCCTCTGTATTCTCTCCAGACCACTTATATCCTTCCTGTGATGTGCTGACCAGAACTCTACACAAAATTCTAGCTGTGCCCTAACCAGCATTTTATACAGTTCCATCATTACATCCCTACTTTTGTATTCAATCTCGTCCAATAAAGGAAATCATGCCTTATGCCTTACTGACCTATTCTTTCACCTTCAAGGACCTATAGACATGAAGTCCAAGGTCCCTCATTTCCTGCAACCCCTGTCAATATCTTCCTGCTTATTGAAAATACCTTTGCTCTTTTTGCTCTCCACCAATGCATTATCTCATTATTTTCCAGATTAAATTCCATTTGCCACTTCTCTGCCCGCTCAACTAAACCATTGATGCCATTCTGGGATCGACGGCTATCCTCTTCAGTATAAATTACATGGAGAAATTTTGGTGACATCTGCAAATTTCCCAATCATACTGCCCACATTTATGTCTAAATCATTAATATATATACATAAACAATAAGGGCCCCAACACTGAGCCTTGTGGAACACCACTGGAAACTTTTCCAGTCGGAAAAATATCGCATCGACCATTACCCTATGGGCGCAATTCTCCAGCCTCGTTGTGCTCTGGCTCAAGCGTAACGGGGCTGGTGAATAGCAGGAGAGGCCAAAAACAAGATCTGTGCCCGGCGCCAAACAGTTTGCGATGCAACCTGCCCGCTCCCGTAGGCAAAATCAGGATCTTGCTGGAGCGTGGCGAGAAATCAATTATCAATTATCACTACTCAAGCCTCATTTCCATACAACTAACAAGAGCAACACCATATCCAACGGCCTCCTGTCATTCAGCGGTCTCCTCAGCAAATGCTGTCGCTGGCTCCGATTAGTACTCCTTTTGAAAAATGTGAACCGGCGGAAGGGCTTCTGTGGGGAGCCGAGGAGGAGAGTAGCCATCTTTGCGGTGCTGGGCTTACCACCCAGTGCTCGGTGGGGGGTGGGGGACCCTCAGCTGGAGGTGGGGACCCTCCTCAGGGGTGGTCCATCATGGGGGGTGGGGGGCAACCGGCACCACCATGCCAACCCCTGTCTCAAATACCAACGTCCAAAACTCTCCCAATTTTGGTCAGGACCAAAACATGCAGGTGATTCACTGGTCCCGCTTCGCACTCTCACACCTATTATCCACCTCCGGGAAAAACCCGCTCATGTGTGCACGAATCATATGAGCCCTGTGAACCATTATTAATTATATTAGACTCATCCTAACACAGGAGGAGGTCGAGTTCACCCGATATAATATCTCATTTGAGACCCCTCCCCCAATGCCCCTCCCAGCACCTCCCACATCCCTTTTATCTCTTCTAATGACACCGTCCCTGTCTCGAGCAACCACCCATATATGTCCCAAACCCTCCCCTCCCCCAGCTCATCGCCTGATAACAGTCTATCCAGCATACTTGGCAGCTGGGGGAACGTAAGAACTAGGAGCAAGAGTAGGCATCTAGCCCTTCGAACCATTCAATGAGATAATGGCTGATCTTTTGTGGACTCAGCTCCGCTATCCCGCCCAAACACCATAACCCTTTATTCTTCAAAAAACTATCTATATCTTGAAAACATTTAATGAAGGAGCCTCAACTGCTTCACTGGGCAGGGAATTCCATAGATTCACAACCCTTTGGGTGACGAAGTTCCTCCTAAGCTCAGTCCTAAATCTACTTCCCCTTATTTTGAGGCTATGTCCCCTAGTTCTGCTGTCACCCACCAGTGGAAACAACTGCCCGCATCTATCCTATCTATTCCCTTCATAATTTTATATGTTTCAATAAGATCCCCCGCATCCTTCTAAATTCCAATAACTCATGCACTAGGACACCCAGGTCCCTCTGCACAGCAGCATGTTTTAATATTTTATCATTTAAATAATAATCCCTTTTGCTGTTATTCCTACCAAAATGGATAACCCCACATTTGTCAACATTATATTCCATGTGCCAGAACCTCGCCCATTCACTTAAACTATCTAAATTCCTCTGCAGACTTCCAGTATCCTCTGCACCTTTTGCTTTACCACTCATCTTAGTGTTGTCTGGAAACGTGGATACATTCCCCTTGGTCCCCAACTCCAAGTCATCTATGTAAATTGTGTTTACATAGCCGTCACGTGCTTTGGGCCCAATTGCAATTCCTCCATTTTGTCAGCAGCAAACAAGGTAAGAGAAAATGGTTGGCCGCGAAAGTCAGCCAGCGTGGGTCGCAAAGGTCGGCCGGCATGGGCCGCGAAGATCGGCCAGCATGGGTCCCAAATGTCAGCCAGCGTAGATCGCGAAATTCGGCATGTGTGGGACCCGAAGGTCAACTGGCGTGGGTCCCGCTGGTTGGTAAAAATGGGTCCCTGGTAAAAAAGTTTGAAAAACACTGCTCTAAAGGACCAATATTTGCCTTAGCCATTCTTTTTTGTTTTATATATTTGTAGAAACTTACTATCTGTTTTTATATTCTGAGCAAGTTTATTCTCATAATCTATCTTACTCTTTATAGTTTTTTTAGTAGCTTTCTGTTGCCCCCTAAAGGTTTCCCAGTCCTCTCGTCTCCCACTAATCTTTGCCACTTTAGTATGCTTTTTCCTTCAGTTTGATACTCTCCCTTTTTTCCTTAGATATCCACGGTCAAATTTCCCTCTTTCTACCGTCATTCCATTTTGTTGGTATAAACCTTTGCTGAGCACTGAAAAATCGCTTGAGAGGTTCTCCACTGTTCCTCAACTGTTTCACCATAAAGCCTTTGCTCCCAGCCTACCTTAGCTAGCTCTTCTCTCATTCCAATGCAATCTCCTTTGTTTAAGCACAAAACACTAATGTTTGATTTTACCCTCTCACCCTCCATCTGTATTTTAAATTCCACCATATTGTGATCGTTCCTTCCAAGAGGATCCCTAACCATGAGATCATTAATAAATCCTGTCTCATTACACAGAACCAGATCTAGGACCGCTTATTCCCTCGTAGGTTCCATTACATACTGTTCCAGGAAACTATCGCGGATACATTCTATAAACTCCTCTTCAAGGTTGCCTTGACCGACCTGGTTAAACGAATCGGCATGTAGATTAAAATCCCCCATGATAACTGCTGTAAGATTTCTACATGCATCAGTTATTTCTTTGCCTGCCCCACCGTAATGTTACTATTTGGTGGCCTATGGACTACTCCTATCCGTGACTTTTCCGCCTTACTATTCCTGAATTCCACCAAATGGATTCAACCTTACCTACCATAGCACCGGTGTCATCCCTCACTACTGCCCGGATGACATCCTTAAATAACATAGCTACACCACCTTCCTTACCATCCACTCTGTCCTTCCGAATAGTTTGATACCTTTGGATATTTAACTCCCAGTCGTGACCATGCTATAACCATGTTTCAGTAATGGCCACTAAATCATAGTCATTCACGATGATTTACCTTATTCCGAATACTACGAGCATTCAGGTAAAGTATCCTTATGTTGGATTTTATACCTTTGTTTTGAATCTTAACACCTGCATCAGTAACCTCTTCGAAGTTATTTTTCCTTTGAACTTTTCTCCTAATTGTCCTTATCTTTGAACCCATATCCTCATGTAACAACCTGCTGCTTCGCTTTCCATGTATGTTTTTACTTCCCGTTTTACTCCTTTTAGTATTACTGGGCCTATTCACTGAGCTCTCCTCAGTCATTGTACCCTATACAAAGGAAACTCTTTTTGTACAAAGTCCCACACCTGCATGTATCGAAATTTACTCCCCCTTGGGTGCTGAAATTTCTCCTTCAATTCTTCCAACCCCTTCTGTCCACAAACAAATCCCAAATTCTCCCAACCCCCTCCTTACTCCAACTCCTCTTAGTTGCTTCTATCCCCACCAGAGCAAACCTATGATTTCCACAATCTGGTGAGTGTACTGACGTGCACCCCGCCAACACAAAGTTCGCCGAAGCTGAGTCCAAATCTTAAGGGATGTCACCACCGCCGTGCTCGCTGTATACTGGGATATGGAGAACAGGGAGAGGAGCCGTAACCAGCGCCTTTAGGCACGCCTCCTCGCAGGAGGCCTCCTCCATTTGCACCCACGCCAAACCCCCTCCACCACCACTGCCGCACCTTTTTCACATTCACTGCCCAGTAATAATGTAGTAAATTTGGTAATGCCAGCAACCGGTCCACCGGGCACACATGACGGTGGCCCGCATGAACAGGTTTTTTGGGGTGGAGGACAGATGTGTGAGGTGTGCAGGAGGGCCTGCAAACCATGTCCACATGGTTTGGGCATGCCCGAAGCTTAGGGGATTCTGGCAGGGATTTGCAATGTCATGTCCACGGTATTAAAAAAAGAGGGTGGCGTCGAGTCCAGAGGTGGCAGTTTTTGGGGTGTCGGAACACCGGGGAGTCCAGGGGGTGAGAGAGAGGCTGACATTTTGGCCTTTGCCTCCTTGGTAGCCCGGAGACTGATATTACTAGCGTGGAGGGACTTGAAGCTCCCGAAATCATTGGTATGGGTTAGCGACATGGCTGGGTTTCTCAGTGCCCCTGCCAGAACCCCGCTTACCATCACAAACTGCCCCTCTGGATCCAACACTTTGTTAAACACCACAAAAGGCACCCTCTTTATAAACACAATTGCAAACCCTCTTGCTTTTGAATAAAACCCTGAGCGGAATGTTTGTCTAACCCATCTCTCCCTTAACCTCGTCTGATCCTTTACCCACAAGTCCCGAAAGACGTGCTATTAGGTGAATTGGACATTCTGAATTCTCCCTGCGTGCCCGAACAGGCGCCGGAATGTGGCAACTAGGGGCTTTTCACAGTAACTTCATTGTAGTGTTAATGTAAGCCTACTTGTGACAATAAAGATTATTAAATTATTTATTTTAACTTGTGCATCCGGACGATCACCTCTCATGGCGGTTCTCCAGCTTTTGTTCTGTGACGCAGTTACCAGTGAGCCTGATCCACCTCTGGGGGCTTCTCAAAGACCTCCTCTCTGACCAGCTTCCCGAACATCTTTTCCACGTAGTCAGTGGCACCCATACCCTAGACCCCCTCAGCAATTTGAATATTTGTAAACTTTGCCGCCTGGATTGATTCTCCTGGTCTTCCACTCTTGCCCCTTCAACAACTTATGGGCCTCAACCAGCATTGCCACTCCATCTCCAAAGACACAATCCCGTCACTGTGATCAGACACTGCCCTCTCTACCTCTCGGATCATCGCACCCTATGACTCCATATGCTGCTCCACCTGTTCTAAAGTCCCGCAAAGAAGGGCTACTGCTCTCTCGGTTGCCTTGTACAGACCCTCCCTCTTGCGTCTCCTGCCAATGCTTCTTAAATTCCCCTCTGATGAACTCCATCAATTGATCCACAGGCAGTAGGGCAGGCGATGACAACACGGCAAGCTCCACCATACTTTCTGTTGCTGCGCCACAAGAGTTATCCACCTCTTGAGCCAAGGCTTTGTTCGATTTAAGTCCGTTGTTGTAACCCACTGACATTCCACATTGGAGGAGAAACCTACACACTCCAGTTACGTCCCACCAAAATTCGCCATTAACCGCGTAGAAAGGGCCAAAACATGAGCCTCCAAGCGGGAACCACCTTGTGTGTGACCGGTCAACTCATGGCCGCCACCAGTAGTCCCGGCCTTTGGCTATCTGCCCTATCCCGTGCCCCCTTTTTTAAAAAATGTATTTTATTGCAAACGTATCAAAACAGGTTACAACACATAAACACCCCGGGAAACATACTTCCCAGCAATCAACTATACAGTCTGTACAAATGTTTTCCCCTTTTTCACCCTCCCCTGTTTCCCCCCCCCCGTCAAACAGCTGCTCCAACACAGTCACTAACATCCTCCACCTTTTCTCAAACCCCTCTGCAGAGCCCCTTAATTCAGATTTTATCTTCTCCAACTGCAGGAAGTTGTACAGGTCACCCAACGAAGCTGCTACCCCTGGTGCCGATGCTGACCGCCACTCCAGTAACATTTGCCATCCTGCAATCAGAGAGGCGAAGGCCACGATATCGGCCTTCTTCCTCTCCATGAGCTCCGGCTTCTCTGAAACACCAAATATCGCCACTCCTCTTCCACTATCCTGGCTAAGACCGCGAATGCTCTCGCCCTGAATCTTCCCAATTTTTCGCAAGCCCAAAACATGTGCGCGTGATTCACTTGCCCCCGCCCACACATCTCAAACTCATCTGCTTACCCCCTGAAAGAACCCACTCATTCTCGTCCGAGTCATATGCACCCTGTGCACCACCTTAAACTGTATCAGGCTCATCCTTGCACAGGAGGAGGTCCTGTTTACCCCAAGCAGTGCCTCACTCCATACTCCCTAATTGATCTCCCCTCCCAATGCCCCTTCTCAGTTCTCCTTGATCTTCACCACCCTCTCGCCTCCTGCCCCCCCCCCCCCCCCCCCCCCCCCCAGCCACTTGTATATATACCCAAGTCTTCCCTCCCCAACCACATCTGGAAGCAGCGGTCGCTCCAGCAGGATATATCCCGGCAACATAGGGAACCCCTTCCAGACCTTTCGCGCAAAGTCCCTAACCTGCAGCTACCTGAACTCAATCCCCCTCGGCAGCTCTACCCTCTCCCTTAGCTCCTCCTGACTGACAAACCCTTCCTCCAAATACAGATCCCTCACCTTGGCCAGTCCCACTTCCCTCCACCTCTGGTATATACTATCCATATCCCCCGTCCAGACTCATCGTGCGCCCTTTTTAAATAATTGTGCAACATTCACCGATCTCCAATTCTTTGTACCTCACCTGAATCTAGTGAAGATTGGAAATTTTAAAATCCATTTTCCATTTTTTAATCCCTGGCTTGATTCAACAACCTGGGATACAATCCACCTGTCCCTGGTGATTTATCTACCTTCAATGATGCCGGTCCCTCCAGAGCTTCCTCTCTCACTATGCTTATTGTATCTAATATATCGTACGTCTTCTCTTTAACTAGAATGTCTGAACCATCTCGCTCCTTACTGATGACAGAGGCAAAGTGCTCACAGCCCACATCTTCTGAACTAACCCCAAAATGACCTTGTACATCTTTGATTTGCTCTACCTTTTCCTTAGTTATTCTCTTTCTGCAATCATTATGGAGCTCTTTGTTCTGTCTGTGCCTGTTGCTTTGATGCTTTGCATGTAGGTAGCGCTGTGGTGTAGATTCATGGTCATGGTGCCTCATTCTAAAATAAACTGTATATGATCCTGACAACTTCTCCCTTATGCCATATTCAACCAGCATTGAGTTCCCACTTTAATGATGGAGGAATAAGGGATTGGCTAAACTACAAGCTTACAGATTGTGATGGCATGCATTAATGCTGCTGCTGATGCCAAACATCAATTCATGGATCTCCAGTTTTAGATAGCTAGATCTGTCATTGGTCAAAGTTAGTATAGCCAGGGTAATTAGGAGGTGGTATTTTTAACACTTTAGTATGTTGAAGCTGAGACGTGGGGCCTGGTGTTATTGTTGAAGGTTCACTGACACCTAATTGTTTACCCTCTTCTCTAGTTAGTTCTTCTGGATCACAATATGGTTACGTTTAGATGTTGTACCTGTTAACTGTAAAGCTATGTATTTGTTGCTAATGTGTTTAATTCTGTACTGAAATTAAAACGTGTTTTAATATAAAAGGTGTCTACTGGTCAGTGTTATCACACCTGTGATGCTGTAATGTTTCTTCACAGTTTTAACAAATGCAAATAGTTGGGTTAGAATCCAGGATCTTTTTTTTTAAAATATTTTTATTCAGGCATTTGTATAAACAGTAAATACAACAACATGAGTAAGGACAAACAGGAACATCATCGTAAATAACTAGCTAACCAACACCCCAACCCTCCTGCCATTCCCCTCCTCCCATTCTGCCTTCCCCGTTTTTACCCTTTACCCCCTTTCCCCCCTCCATCGTCCTGGTGACACCTTAATTCTCCTTGAAGAAGTTAATGAACGGCTACCATCTCAGGGCAAACATATCAGCCGACCCTCTCAAGACGAACTTGATTTTCTCCAGCCTTGGAACTCCGCCAGGTCACTCACCCACACCCCTGGTTTCGGTGGCTCTGGGTCCCTCCACTCCAGCAAAATCTGTCTCCGGGCAGGGAGCAGGGAGGCAAAGGCCAGGACATTGGCCTCTCTCGCCCCCTGGACTTCCAGGTCTTCTGGCCCTCCAAATATCCACCCCCATCCTCCCATTCATCAACCAACAAAGAAGAACAAAAGGCACACTCACTATCACCTACTCATTCTACTATAAACACAAAGCTCCTCTCCAAATTGCTCCTTAATTGGAAAAAAAATTACAAAACGAAAAATAAATTCCGCCTCATGTTTCTGTTACTTCTAACTAAAATGTATCTCCTCACATTTATCTATTTTAAAGTTACTTTGCCACTTAACTGTCCACTCTACAAATTTTTGATTTTTCTTGTATTATATTGCATTTTTTCTCAGTGTTATCTACAGCCCCAGTTTGGTATCAACTTCAGAAAGTGCTGTAAAAACTCAACAGTAGTTGCATCTCAGTCAGCATCTGTGGATAGAGAAACAGGGTTAAAATTTCAAATCCTTTGGAACTCAAGTTTTGATATTGAGTTACTATTTCCTAAGTTCAAATCATTAATGTAAATATTGAATCGCCATTGTTCCAACACTGACCTTGATGAAATGCCAGTTTCTTTCATCCCCCAATCTGAATAACTATCCTTTGCCCCTACTCTCCACTTTCTGGTTTTAGCCAATTTGCTGTCCATTCAGCTACTTGTCCCCTGACTCCACAAGCCCGAACTTTTGTAGTGAGTCTGGCAAACAAAATCTAAGTATATTGCATCTACTGAATAACCCTTATCTACTCTTTCTGTTACCTTTCCAGATAAATTTATCAGGTAAGCTAAGCATGGCTTTTGGAATCCATGCTGACTATTTTGACACAAAAGATGGGGGATATTGCCTTTAAATCACTAGTTGGGCCTCAGTTATATTGTGCCGTCCAATTCTGATTGTTGCACCTTATAGGAGGTTAAGGCTTTAGAGAATGAGCAATGAATATTTGGTAGAATACTACCAGGGTTGCGGAATTTCCGATCGGTGCAGTGTTTAGGGAGTCTAGGATTGTCCAACTTCAACAAGAGAATGTCGAAGGGGTATTTACTAGCGCTGTTCAAAATTGAATGGTTTTGATGGTGCAAATAAAGAAAAACAATTTAATCGGCAGGAAGGTTGGTAACCCTCACAGATTTAAAGTACAAAAGCAAATTACTGCGGATGCTGGAAATCTTCAATAAAAACAGAAAACGCTAGAAACACTGACCACATCATGCGACAGTAACAGAGTTTAACGTTTCAGGTCGGTAACCTTCGATGGGCGGGGGGGGGGGGGGGGTTCTAATGCTGCCTGACCTTCTGCTCAATCCAGCATTTTCTAAAATTATCTTAAATCTATAGGGCAGGAACCCTGATCAGAGGTTATTGACTTGAAACGCTAACTGTTCCTCTCGCCTAACCTGCTTAGCATTTTCTGTTTTCAATACAGATTTAAGATAATTAGCAAAAGCGACCCAGGGGTTAAGAAGAATTATATTTTTATTGCGGAAGGGGGGTGGAAGTAGATTCTACAGTAACCTTACAAAGGGACTTAGAGACATATGGTTAAAAAGCAGGGGTGGGGGGGGTTAAATTGCAGGGCTAATGGGATAAGAGCAGGGGGATGGAAGCAATTGGATAGAGCCCTGTGCCCTGCTGTGTGATGCTCCCCATCCCCCGCGCTTCTCAAGGCGCTAAAATTCCCGCCCTCTGCTTCCGGCGTCCTCCTGTCGCCAGGCAACCGGGACTGGACCTGTCAATCAGGGAAGCCGGGCCTTCCGGCGTGGTCCAGTTGCTAGGCAACAGCCCCTGCTGAGTGCTGTCAGTCAGTCCCCAGCTGGTGTGAGGGATGAGCGGAGGTGAGGGCGCAAAGGTTTAAAGTAAGGATTATTGCAGATTGTTCCCGATAGTTTGAAAAGGGCGTTTTCTGCCGGTTTACAAAAATATATGTAAATGGAGCCAATTCGTCTTTAATAGGGAGCGTGTAACCTCTGTGTAGAAAGCAGATCTGGATTAATGAAAAAGTATCACTTTTCCATGTTTGAATAATTTGAATTTTGTTTTGCGCTGAGTCGATTTTCCAAAACCAACAGTGATTTTTTAAAAATGATTGCGCACTAATGAGTCCTCACGCCTGGGGAATGCTTCATTGGGCTGAAGTCGCTATACGAATGCAGATGGTTGTTGCCAGCAAGGACTCTTCTTCAGGAAATGGCCCTGGGACCAGAGCTTCGAGTGGGTTAAAGTCTCTGCGCTTCCACTGATTTTGATCCCGGGGAATAAAAGTTGATGTTTGTTTTCTCTCTGCTCTGTCGGACAGTCGGAGAAGCGGGTGAAAAGGGGCTCGGCTGGGCTGTGATTTGGGCTGAAAACACTTTCTGCACATTGGCATTGAATTTGTGAGAGCCTTGCAAGCATTGGCCTCGAGTCTTTGTGGAATAAATCTGACCGCCTGATTTTCACAGGGCCACGCTTTCTAGAGATCCGACTGTCCGGTCATATTAGGGCGCTTTCACACGCTCTTCTCTGTACAGCTGGGGCAGGTTGAAGGAGTGGACTAGAAGAGAGTTAGGAAGGCGTAGGCAAATTGGGTGAGAAAAACGCATTGATATCTGGATCCTCTAAACTACTTTTGTGCCCTCTTTTCTTTTTCTGGGATCATAGCCTCAAAAAATGCTATCTCAAAAGTCCTGTCATTAACCTTTGGGGGAAGGCCACTATACGTCCCACAATAATCATTCAATTCTACTCTCTGCCTGCTGTTCGATCAGTTTTGTACCCAAACTGCCACAGCTTTCTTGGTCCAAAAGGCTTCAAGTTTTGCTAAAACACCTATTTTGCGATATTTTATAAAACACCTTTTGAATGTCCACATACACAATATCAACTACACTACCTTCATCAACCCCCATCTGTTATTTAGTTCAAAAAACTCAGTCAAGTTAGTCAAACACAATTTCCCCAAATGAATTACAGTCAGCATAGATTTGTTGTCACATATATTTCCAAGGGGCTGTTTAGCACAATTCTAAATCGCTGCAAGCAGACCAAGGCAGGCCAGCAGCGCGGTTCAATTCCTGCAACAGCCTCACCGAACAGGCGCCGGAATGTGGCGACTCAGGGCTTTTCACAGCAACTTAATTTGAAGCCTACTTGTTTCAAGCAATTTTCAAGTACTCAATATCCTAGTTAATTGTTTCCCATTGGCGTTAAGCGGATTGGCCTGTAATTGTCATCTTTATTCCCCCTCCTTTTTGGGGGTGCGATCTTCTAGTCCTCTGGGATGACTCCCATATCTAAGGTGTTTGGCCTGAGCCTCTGCTCCACCCACTATTCCCTCAGTGACCGGGTGCATCCAATCTGAACTGGTCAGGGGCTGGTTTAGCACAGTGCTAAATCGCTGGCTTTGAAAGCAGGCCAGCAGCACGGTTCAATTCCCTTTACCAGCCTCCCTGAACAGGTGCCGGAATGTGGCGACTAGGGGCTTTTCACAGTAACTTCATTTGAAGCCGACTTGTGACAAAATAGCGATTTTCATTTCAAGATTTTTCTACCTTGAGTAACTTCACCCCACAGCAAATTTTGGACCTGTGTACACAGAGGATCTTAAGTTATCTCCTGTGACTTGCAGAATGTGGCTGCAGAGCACAGTGCCAGAGGGTACCAACAAGCAAGCTTATGTCTGTCAGCATCTGTGGGGAGAAAAGGGAGCAAACATTTCGAGTCTGGATAACTCTTTGTCAAATCTTTGTCAAAGAGTTATCCAGACTTGAAACATTAGCTCGCAAGATGCTGTCAGACCTGCTGATATTGTCCAATATTTTCTATTTTTGTTTCAGATTCCAGTATCTGCAGTAATTTGTTTTTATTTTAAGCTTATGTCTGTGATCCCTTCAGGCAATGAGCTGCAAAGCAAGGGAAATATTCAGTGACCTTTATAATCAGATGTTGAGCAAATGTCCTGAACATTAATCCTTAGAAGGAAACGTGGGTGAAATCGCTTCTGATTTAGTTGTCAGCTGTGGCTCATCTGAGTCAGAAGGTTATGAACTGGAGCCACAGCAACCCCACCCCACAGCACTAACCGCCACAAATCCCCCAACCATTGCTCACAGTTCCCGGTCTCATCCAGTGTGTGGTTTCTCTTTTGCTTAGAGCAAAGATCAAATAGTTTGAGACTAACATTGATATGGTTTATTTTACTGGCAGCAAGTAAAGTGATTATTACTTGCAGCTATTTAAACAGTATTTGGGAGATATTGCTGCCTGTGATTTTATCCTGTCCATCCCTTAGTATCCCATTTGCACCCCAACTTTCCTTTTCTTATTTAGGCACCTGTGGAATGTTTTACTATTTTGTTTTATCTTCTTTCATTATTTAATTAAGCATACAAAGTGGCAAAGATTAGTGGGAGACTAGCGGATTGGGAAATCTTTAGTGGGCAATAGAAAACTACTAAAAAAAGCTATAAAGAAGAGTAAGATTGATTATGAAAGTAAACTTGCTCAGAATATAAAAACAGATAGTAAAAGTTTCTGCAAATATATAAAACAAAAAAAGATTGGCTAAGGTAAATATTGGTCCTTTAGAGGATGAGAAGGGAGATTTAATAATGGGAGGTGAAGAAATGGCTGAGGAACTGAACAGGTTTTTTACGTCGGGCTTCACAATGGAAGACACAAATAACATGCCAGTGACTGTTGGAAATAAGGCTATGACAGGTGAGGACCTTGAGACGATTGTTATCACTAAGGAGATAGTGATGGGCAAGCTAATGGGGACAAGTCTCCTGGCCCTGATGGAATGCATCCCAGCGTACTAAAAGAGATGGCTAGAGAAATTGCAAATGCACTCGTGATAATTTACCAAAATTCACTAGACTCTGGGGTGGTTCCGGCGGATTGGAAAATAGCAAATGTGACACCACTGTTTAAAAAAGGAGGTAGGCAGAAAGCCAGTAATTATAGACCAGTTAGCTTAACTTTGGTAGTAGGGAAGATGCTGGAATCTATCATCAAAGAAGAAATAGCGAGGCATCTGGATGGAAATTGTCCCATTGGACAGACACAGCATGGGTTCATAAAGGGCAGGTTGTATCTAACTAATTTAGTAGAATTTTCCGAGGACATTACCAGTGCAGTAGATAACGAGGAGCCAATGGATGTGGTATATCTGGATTTCCAGAAAACTTTTGATAAGGTGCCACACAAAAGATTGCTTCATAAAATAAGGATGCATAGCGTTAAGGATAAAGTAGTAGCATGGATAGAGGATTGGTTAATTAATAGAAAGCAAAGAGTGGGGATTAATAGGTGTTTCTCTAGTTGGCAATCAGTAGCTAGTGGTGTCCCTCAGGACAATTTACATAGATGATTTGGAGTTGGGGACCAAGTGCAATGTGTCTAAGTTTACAGATGACACTAAGATGAGTGGTAAAGCAAAAAGTGCAGAGGATACTGGAAGTCTGCAGAGGGATTTGGATAGTTTATGTGAATGGACTAGGGTCTCGTAGATGGAATACAATGCTGCCAAATATTAGGTTATCCAGTTTGGTAGGAACAACAGCAAAAGGGATTATTATCTAAATGATAAAATATTAAAACATACTGCTGTGCATAGGGACCTGGGTGTGCTAGTGCATGAGTCACAAAAAGTTGGTTTACAGGTGCAACAGGCGATTAAGAAGGCAAATGGATTTTTGACTTTCATTGCTAGAGGGACGGAGTTTAACACTAGGGAGGTTAGCTGCAACTGTATAAGATGTTGGTGAGGCCACACCTGGAGTATGGTGTTCAGTTTTGGTCTCCTTACCTGAGAAAGGATGTACTGGCACTGGAGGGTGTGCAGAGGAGATTCGCTGGGATAATCCCAGAGTTGAGGGGGTTGGATTACAAGGAGAGGTTGAGTAGACTGGGACTGTACTCATTGGAATTTAGATGGATGCGGGGGATCATATAGAAACAAATAACATTATGAAGGGACTAAATAGGATAGATGTGGGGAGGTTGTTTCCACAGGAGGGTGAAAGCAGAACTAGGCGGCATAGCCTCAAAATAAGGGGAAGTAGATTTAGGACAGCTTGGGAGGAACTTCTTCACCCAAAGGCTTGTGAATCTATGGAATTCCCTGCCCAGTGAAGCAGTTAAGGCTCCTTCATTAAATGTTTTCAAGATAAAGATAGATAGTTTTTTGAAGAATAAAGGAACAAAGGGTTACGGTGGAAAAGTGGAGCTGAGTCCACAAATGATCAGCCATGATCTCATTGAATGGCGGAGTAGGCTTGATGGACCAGATGGCCTACTCCTGCTCCCAGTTCTTAAGTTCTTGTATAATTTCATAATTCCCCTTTGCCTTCTACATTGTTTTCTTTTAACGTCCTTCCTCTCCTCTACAGTCCATGTATTTAGTGTACAACTTTTCCCTTATCCTCACTTTTTCCCTATTACAATCCTGGACTACACCCAAACAATGACTAGGATACTGGACAGAAATCCCAATATTTTATTTTAATAATTTCAGACTATGAGAAAGGATACCTCTTCCAGGAATGACTTCACGCAAAACCGGGATATGGTATATTAAAACAAACTTTATTACTAACACGGTATTAATATATCTTTAACATCACACAAGAAACATAGTTTACAATTACCCCTTAAACAATGCTAATCAATACAGTGACACAATGACCCTTAACTGCTAACTTTACTTTCACTCAAACAGCAAAACCATCTCCGATCCCAATCCACTTTTAAATACAGTTAGCACTCAGGAATACTTGCTGTACAAATATGTCATGAATATTCCACTGTGAAAGAGGGATCTTTTGGCATTGCTTTAAAGGAAGAGACCTGACCCTGTCAGAACAATGCAGGATCTCCAGCTGAAGTATTCAGAAGCTGCCTTCATAGCTTGACTTCCAGCTCCCAACTAAAATTTATCTGTCTACAGACAGATCTTTGACTGAACTGTATTGAGAGCAGATGCTTGACTTCGGTTCACATCTCAATCTAAACTGATCCCTCAACATCTGACTGCTTCAGGCCTTGGCTCCTCCCATGAACTACACTGAACAAAATGGGTGCAATTCAACCAAAATGTTTCTAAGTGTCATTTTGCATGAGTTTGGCAGGGTGTTTCTCGTTGGCTTTTTGGGTGAGATCCACACCATTAATCAACCACACATAGTCATTATTCTGGTGCTTAGGAGTTTCTTCCTGGTCAAGCCCACACTTAGAAATGTTTTTATCACTGGGAGCTGAACTCGCCGGCCAGACTGGCTCCTCCAAGGTCAGGGCGCCATTTTGAGAGGGTGCCCCAATCTGCAAGTTGGCTTGAGGGTTCTCACATCCCCCTCCCATGGGCAATGTCACCCTCTGCACACTTGGGCATTACCCCACACTCCCCCCAAGTGAGGAACACTCTGCTATGGGTCCCCACTTTTCAGGTCTCCCCAGCACCCCCTCCTTTCGGGACTCCACTCTTCAACTCTCCAACCTTTATTAGGCCCCTTCATACCCACCCTTCAGCCTCTCAACCTTCATACTACTTTCATCCCTCCTTTCATAAGAATGGCCCCCCTCAGGTGCAGATCCTTGGCACTGCCAGATGGACACCCTGGCAGTGCCGCTGCTAGCTTAGCTATGCCACCTAGGCACCTTGATGCCCGGATGCCAGAGGGAGAGTCGGGGACCACTCTTCCCTGTTGTCAACCACCCAGGGGTCTCGAAAGGCCTGGAAGATCCCCCAGGTGTCGTTAGGCCTGATCCACGTTTGTGTGGACCAGTATTAAATGGCGCCTCATCCAGGATTCGCTGGCCAGGCTGTTAGTTCCCGGGCCTCTGGAGAATACGGCGCAAGCATATTTAAATAAGTCGTAGAGCTCATTATAGGGAACCCTCTTAATATACAAAATAATCCATTAGCCATGCTTTTACGATGCTTTATTTACACCTCTGGCTCCTAAAAATCCAAGCTGTTTTACAAAGCAAGATTTAATAAACACTACTGCAGCAATCATACACACACTATCCCAGGCTTTTAACCCTTACTGCACGAAATACATATAATACAATATATCTGAAATTCCTACATTCATCACATCCTTATATCTTTGGTTTAGCACAGGGCTAAACAGCTGGCTTTGAAAACAGACCAAGGCAGGCCAGCAGCACGGTTCAATTCCCGTACCAGCCTCCCTGAACAGGTGCCGGAATATGGTAACTAGGGGCTTTTCACAGTAACTTCATTTGAAGCCTACTTGTGACAATAAGTGATTTTCATTTCATTTCATTTCACATGTCTCAGTCTGTTCTTGGGCTTTTAGCAGAATTTACTTTTCCATTGCTGCACTACATCACTGCTTGTTAATATTTTTAATTGTTTTATCTTCCAAAGCTCTATTCTCAGCCCCATAAAATTGACTTTTCTCCAACCTACCTGTATTGTTCTGGTTTCCATCATACTTGCGTCCTTTGTAATCATTATCTTAAAGCCTATTATTTTATGGTCACTTTTGCCTAAATACTCCCCTATTTCTTTTTGTTTCCATTCTGGGAAATTCCCGTTGCTTGATCCAATAACTCATCCTTCCTTGTAGGGTTTCTTGCATATTGGCTCAAGAAGGAGTCCTGTACAAATTGTAGAAACTCCATTCCCATATCCCCATTACCTATTACGTCTGGCAAGTAATTTTGGAGGTTTTGATACCCCACCAAATTATACTTCTATGCTCTTTCTTTATTTTTTTTTTCTGCATATTTCCTCCTTCATCTCTCTTCCACCATTATGTGGATTATTAATGTGACTGATCTTCATTATTTTATTTCTATCAACATGGAATCTGTTCATTACAATAGCTGTCATTTTCTTCTCCTACCGTTGTGATAAATGAATATGGCTACTCCATCTTTACTTTTCCCCACTCTACCTTTTTAAATATGTTATAGCCAATACTGTTTAATTCCCAGTCATGATTTTTCTGCAGCCATGTCTCTGTAATCCCAACTATATGTGCTTCAGTGCTTCAATGCATCGTATTATTGCATCCATTTCCCCCTCTTTATTCTGGATACTCTGTACATTACTGTACAGCCCCTTGGACTCATCCTTAATAGCAGTTCCTCTTATTTTATTTTAAACCATCTTTTTACGCTCCTGTTCTATAACTATTTATTCACTATAATTTATGTCCTTCTTTAGGCTAGCCGTCCTTTGCTCTGCTTTTTAGGATTGTTTTGTTTCTTCTTCCTTCTGTACATTTTAGCAATTTAAAGCCTTAGACAGCTCTATATTTTTTATATATATATTTGTTCAAAACACTGGCTAGGCCAACATTTATTGCCCATACCTAGTCCATAGAATCCCTATAGTGTTGAAGGAGGCCATTCAGCCCATCGAGTCTACACCAACCCTCTGAAAGAGCACTCTACCTAGACCCACTCCCCCACCCTACCCCAGTAACCCCACCTAACCTGCATATCTTTTGACACTAAGGGGCAATTTATCACAGCAAATCCACCTAACCTGAATATCTTTGGACGGTGGGAGGAAACTGGAGCACCTGGAGGAAACCCACGCAGACACGGGGAGAATGCGCAACTCCACACAGCCAATCACCCGAGGTGGGAATAAAACCGGGTCCCTGGCACTGTGAGGCAACAGTGCTAACCACTGTGCCACGGTGCTGCCCTCTGCCGTCCTTGAGAAGGTGGTGGTGATCTGCTTTCTTGCTGCTGTCAACATGTTATGGGAAGACCCACAATACTGTTAAGGAGGGAGTTCCAAGATTTTGATCTAATCACAGTGAAGGAACAGTGATATATTTCCATGTCAGGATGCCATGTGGCTCAGATGGAAATTTGCAGGTGGTGGTGTTTCCATGTATCAGCTGCCCATGTTCTTCTAGGTAGTAGATGTCTGGAGATTGGAAGGAGTCTTGGTGAATTGCTGAAGTGCGTCTTGTAGATAGTACATTCTGTTGCCACTGTGCGTCAGTGGTGGAGGGAGTGAATGTTTTTTTTGGTGAATGGGGTGCCAATCAAGCAGAGCTGCTTTGTCCTGGATGGTGTAGAGCTTCTTAAGTGTTATTGATCTGCACTTATTCAAGCAAGTGGAGAGTATTCCATTACGCTCCTGACACCATCTGTGTCTTGCAGATGGTGACAGGCTTTGGGACGAGTTACCCATGTCACAATTCCCAGCTTCTGATCTGTTCTTGTAGCTACAATATTTATATGGCTGGTCCAGTTCACTTTCTCATCAATGGTAACCTCCAGGATGGTGATAGTGGGGGATTCGGCGATGGTAATGCCATTGAATGTCAAGGTAAAATGGTTAGATTCTCACTTGGTCATTGCTGGCACTGGTGTGGTGCCAATGTTATCTACCAACAATCAGCCCAAGCTTGTATATTGTTTGGATCATACTGCATATTTAGCCTTTCCACTGGGACACTCGTCACATTCCATTTAAGGTGAAGTTGGTTCCATTAGTGCAGCTACTTCTGTTCCAGTACTGGTGCCAGTTTCCCATGAAAAACAACCATCTTTTCCAAACCAGTCTTTTCGCCATGTGTTAATTCTTCTTATCTATTTTTCTCTATGCCAGTTTGCACAAGAAACAGGCAGTAATCTAGAGATCATTAACCTCGAGGTCCTGTTTTTTAATTTAGCTTCTAATTCCTGATAGGGCTTCAACTGGACCTCTTTCTTGTTCCTAACTTGTTGTGACATGGGCTACAACAAGTGGATTTTTCCTGACTCTTTCCAAATTCCTTTCCAACCGCCTCAAACTATCCCTTATCCTGGCACTGGGTAGGTAAAACACCTTTCAGTACTCCCAATTGTGGGTGCTGCGGACTCTACCTATCCTCCTAATTATAGAATCCCCTAGCACTATCACATTTCTCTTCTGGATACCCTGAGGCAACACTTTGGATCTCTACCCTTTCCCACTTTAGGACTGACACGCTGGTCATCAGCAATCCAATTTGACCGCGTTACAATCTATGCACCACCTTGTTGGGATGGCAGGATAAAAGAGTGATACAAAAGAATAACAACTTGACAACAATGGCAGACAAAGCCCTTTACACATTCTCTGGCATTCCTCTCACTGTTTGAAAGAAGGCATTAGCCAGGCATTATTTTGAATGATTTAATGCCTTTGACAAGTGTGGTACCGACATGTTAAATGTTTGTCCGCTGTAATTTCTGTTCTCGGGTGCAAAGTTTTTGAAAGCAGAAAAGAGCAGACAGATCAGCATCAACAAGAGGAAAAAGGCTACTTTATATTTGACAGTCAAAGTCTGTCCTAAGGTTTAATTTCAATGAAATTTACTCAGCTTTACCGCTCCTGAAGCCCCTTTAAAATAAAAAAATAGTTGGCTTTAAACAGCTGACAGTAACCCGTTTTAACTTCTTAAACATAGTAAAACATCAAAGGTTTTATAGAAGGGCTTTTAAACAAAAAAAGGGCCCAAGAAGGAGATAATATGCCAGTTGGTCATGTAGGTAACCGTTGAGGTGAAGAGGGAAAGCATTTCCAAGGATAAAGGACTGGACAGCTGAAGCCACACTCGTCAATGGTCAGATGATAAGAGTTCTTGGAGGGTTGCTGGATTGAAGGAGATTAGGGAAATGTGAGGCCGTGGCAGAATTTCAACGTGACATTGAGAATTTGAATAGGACCCTGTAAATCTGCATCACTGCACATTCTATTGCTTTCATATTTAAAATATATCTCCCAAGGCAGTTTTTGCATAATGGCGCTTCCAGTTCAATGGAGTGTCTTGACGTGCCAGAAGTCTTATGTTTGGGGCTGTTTTCAAGCTGTTAGCTTTTTGGAACAGTGGATCAACCATGCAGCTGGTATTCTGATGGCTTTGGACATGATGACCCCTCTTTAACCAGAGCGACACTGGAAACTCAGGGCTTTGTTTCAGAAATGTATGTAATCTCATTTGAAGTCACTGCTTCAAAACCTTGAAAAAGGATAGCAAGTGAGTTGTTTGCCATTGACTCAGGGAAAGATTGATGCCAGATTGTTGTAGCGCTTTTATGGCACAGGTTACCTGGGCAACGACAGTTCAACAGAGAAGCCTGTCCATTTGTAGACAGGTAGTTGCATTCCAGTTCAGGGAGCTTGGAACTGGGAGTTGAAATATTACCAGTAGTTTAGAACTTTGTACCACAGAACGTGAATCAAAAGCTGCAGATTTGCTTATGAATCATAAAGTTGTTTGTGCAGTGTTGGTGGAATGGCCGTCTAAAAATTGCCTCTCAATGGGAAAAATTAAAAAATAAATTAAAAATAAACCCAAGGACCAGATCTCACTTGTAATGAATAGTAGTCTGAATTGTAATTGACTATGATAAGATCATCAGTTCTAATAAGACCGGAGGGTATACTTCAAGCCCCATCCATGGCCTGTCAGGTATGTCATGAGAGCTCCTTAGGTTGCTCAGTTTGATATTCATTGCAAGTGCTGCACTGACTGATGAGATCTGTGAAGGGAGTGCAGTTTTCAATACCATGTCTGGGTCAGACCCTATTCCCAGTTCTCTCCAGGTTTGACAAACAATATCCAGACTCAAAAGGTTAGCTGCTTCTCTCTCCATAGATGCTGTCAGACCTGATGAGAATGTATCTTTATCGGCTTGCTTTTTCTTCTTCTTTCTAGCAAAGCATTTGCACATAAAGGGTTCAGCTTGGCAGTTAGAGCTCTTTTCCTGACTGTGGACATGGTTTTTTTATCTTCGTGTTCCTCCACATCTGGCACTCGGGCCTTGATCTTTCTGCTGGCCTTTCGGAAAGTTGTACTTTCTTTTTATCATTGACTCTTGCTTGGAAAGTTTGGACTGCCTCTCAGTATAGTGCGCAGTCATATTGATTCCTTTATCAATACTCTACAGTTGTTGATTAGCCACTTCAGAGATTCTGCACTTGTCAATAACTTTCTTCAGAGTCCAGAGATGTGCAGGTTAGGTGGATTGGCCATGATCAATGCACAGGGTTACCGGGATAGGGTGGGGGAGTGGGCCCAGATAGAGAGGGTCAGTGCAGATACGAGGGTCAAGTGGCCATCTTCTGCACTGTAGAAATTCTGTGGGTTTCTAAACTTCTCTTCTCTCCGTAGATATGCTCCCAGCAGAACCTAATGGGCGAAATTCTCCGCCCCCCACGACGGGTGGGAGAATAGCGGGAGGGCCTTCTCGACATTTTTGCCGCCCTCCCGCTATTCTCCCACCCCCCCGCCGAAGTCCCGACCCGAATCGCTGCCGCCGTTTTTTTACGGCCGGCAGCGATTCACAGCTGTTAGATGGGCCGAAGTCCCAGCCCTTTCCGCCGTTTTCACGAACGGCAAACACACCTGGTCTTGCCGTTCGTAAAAATGGCGTCACAAACTCGCTTTTTATAACCATGGCACCGATTGGCACGGCAGTACCACGGCCGTGCCAAGAGTGCCATGGGCCCGCGATCGGTGGGCACCGATCGCGGGCAGCGGGCCCGATGCCCGCGCACTACTTGTCCTTCCGCCGCCCCGCAGTATCCATTCGCGGGGCGGCTGAGGGGCAACCCGGCCCGCGCATGCGCGGGTTTCGCGCAAAAACGCGATGACGTCACCCGCGCATGCGCGGGTTGGAGTCTTCCAAACTGCGCATGCGCGGCTGACGTCATATGACGCGTCAGCCGGCGCTAACTCCGGTAAGCGGGCTTAACGATTTTCGTTAAGCCCGTCTTGCCGGAGCCTACGGCGTCGGGCTGCTAGCCCCGACCGGGGACCAGAATCGGTCCCCCGTCGGGAAGGGGCGCGCTGCCGTAAAACCCGCCCGGGTTTTACGGCAGCTTTACGATTTCTCCCGTTTTGGGAGAATCTCGCCCACTGTTCCTCAGAAACCCTGTACAACTAATGATATCATCCTTAAGTTGTCCAAGCTCTCTCGAGTTAGCTGGATGTTTCAGTACAGTCACATACTGGTCGAAACTCTCCTTCTCTTCTTGAACTATAGTGTTAAACACAGAAAATTCCTAAATGACATTAGTAGAAGGATCAACATGGCTCTTTAAAGACTCCAAAATCTCACAAGTCTTGTTTTTCTTCTCCTCGGTGAGGTCCAGACAATACAGCTTGCCACTTTCCTTCCCCCATCAGTGAGAGCAGAGTTGTTACTCTAATCTGTTTGGGTTTCTTTGTCAGTTCTGTGGTAATCTCATAATTCTGCTATTGAGACTGGAAGAATTAACTATTGGATTTGTTTATTGTCACGTGCACCGAGGTACAGTGAAAAGTATTTTTCTGTGTGCAGCTCAAACAGGTAATTTAGTACATGAAAAGAACCTAGTTGTCACTACCCTGTGCAAAGTTGCAGACAAATGTTTTATGACTCAGATCCAGTACAGAATGAACACATGGCTTTCTTAATTCATTAATCCCATTTGTCCATGTGGTCAGACTTTTGTCCAAAATTGCACTTACCTTACTGGAACTCCACTTTGTAGAAATCTCCCCTGCTGTTTTGCACATCCAATGGGCTGCCTTACCACTGCCATGCCTAAATTCAAATGCTATCAAATTTCCCTCAAATCCCAATGGTCCAGTTCTGACATTATGCTTCATGTGTTGTATAAAAATGGCTAAGGCCTTTATTTGCAGACATTGACAACAGAGGTTATATGTACAAAAGTATTATCTGAAGACAACTTGCCCCAGCTCCTGACATCTTGCTACATTTGAAAGTACAGGCTTTTGTTTGGAGGTTATTTATTTTTATCGTAGCCAGACTGAGGAGGCAAAACAAGGCCTATTTCCAGGTTCCTACCAATCCTGCTTGGAGGTGTTAGTTTGAGTTCCTGACTGACCTTCCCTTTGATCATTCTTCTCTGTTCTGGAAGATGTCTTCTCTAAGGGTATTAAATTGGGTAAAACTTTTAATGCAGAACTCTGTGGATGTTTGTACCCGGGATGTCCATGAGAAATCCATCAGTTTGATTAGGAGAATAGTTAACAATGTCTGCAATGATTGTGGGATAAGGAGCTTTCTAAACAGATTACCATATTAGTCCTGGTAATGTAACTACTTTTAAAAATTCCTTCTTGGGATTTGCATGCTGCTAGCAAGGCCACTATTTGTTGCCCATTCCCAGTTGCCTTTGAGAAGGTGATAAGCTTTCTACTTAATATCATTATAATCAATGCAGTGTGGGTGGTCGAGCTCCAAGACTGGGACCAGAACCCAAACTCAGTCAGATTGATGTCAGATTGAGAGCCGAGACAGATTAATTCCGAATGTTGGTTTGGGTTTAGCATGATATCTTGTTGTGAGTGGGAGTCACTTTGGATGGGTTTGGTCCATTTTGGGTTTTCTAGTTCCAGTTGTAGTCATCACGTTTGATGTTCCTTCCTGGGTTTGTAATGTGGCTTGTTTAAATTTGCTAAATTCACACATGGGGACTGGATTGTAGCAAACCAGGAATATGTTCAAGCCTTGTGTCTTTTTTGAATAACCTGGAGCCTACAGTTCCCCAGTGCTTTCCCACTGGTAATGCCTCAGCCAATCAGAGTCAACATGCCAACCAATCAACATTCTTTTCTCCTGTAGTATAAATTGTTGTGATTGTTTGAAATTTGGTTTTCTTGCATTTGTCTTGATGAGTGCAAGACGAAAAGCTTCAGCAAAATGTCCCTCTTTTCAGTAATATTCAACTTTGTGCGACCAAGAGATTGTACTGGGTTTGCCTATATTTATGACTGGTTTGCCCCCTCGTTGGTTTGTTTGGACTCTGGCTAGTTCCTCTGTGATTCTTCTCTTGGTGTGTGGTTTGAACCTAGTTTGTAACTGGTTCATATTTTCTTTGAGTTTAATTTGACTTGATCCATTTGAGCCTGACGGTCAATCAACTCCAAGGGTGAAATTCAGTAAAAAGAGGAAATATGTTTTCTGCAGAAACCGAGATAGGACCTGTCCTGAAGCAAATTAAAAACCGCATATGTGAGCATGCAAATTATATCAATTTGATTTGAGGTACCAATCATAACATTTTATACGAGAACAAAGCTAAATAGTTGACCAGACCAGCGAGTGATCATTTACTTTGTGAATACTCATTGCTTCTTTTTCCAATGATTCTCCTTAGAATTCTCCATGTTCAGACATCTCTCTCCAATGTTCCAAACTGACCAGCCTGCTCTTTATGCCTCCATTCATTTCACATTGCCATCATTATCATAATTCTTCCTGTCCCTCACCCTCTTACTCTTATTCATAGAGTCCCTACAGTGCAAAAGGAGGCCATTCAGCCCATCAAGTCTGCACAGGATCTCCGAAGGAGCACCTCATCGAGGTCCACACCCTATCCCCGTAACCCCACCTAAACTTTTTTTTAGGCACTAAGGGGCAATTTAGCATGGTCAATCCAACTAACTGGCATGTCTTTGGACTGTGGAAGGAAACCGGAGCACCCGGAGGAAACCCACGCAGATGTGGGGAGAATGTACAAACTCCACACAGACAGACTTCCTCCTCTGAGGCTTTCCCTCTCTCCTCCTCTCATTTTTCCTTCCTCTCTCCCTCTCTCTAAATGTTTCTCTTTTTCTCTGTCTTCCATTCCCACCCTTGGCCTGCAATGATAGAAATCAAGAGAAAGGGATTAAGATTATGAGATGGCCAAAAGAGATTCCATAAAAGAACAAACTCTGGACACAGTAGCTACGGTTTAACTCAGTGGGGCCTCACCCTGTTCATGCACTAACAACATTAGGCAGCGTTTTTGAGCAATTGATGCACAGTGGGGCACAGTTCTTGGTCCAAGTACCACTTTCAGCCCACCATGGACAACTACTGAGTTTAATCAAAATCCAAGGTTTGACAGAGTGATTTATGCTATTTGTGACAAACTGGAATTTCTGCCTTTATTTTATCTGATAGTGTGATTCCAATAAAATAATCCAGCTGTGTCTCTGAGAAGTCAATATGAGGTTTCTTTTAACTCGGTGGCAATATTAATCAGTAGGTGGCTGATAAATGAGATTGTTGCACCTGTTGGCTTACTGAGAATGAACAATGACCCTTTGCTGGCTAGGCCAGCATTTATTGCCCATCCCTTATTGCCCTTGGGAAGGTGATGTGTATTTCTCTCATAGCCCACAGAACACAGCCCAACATGTGTATGTGAAATCCTGAACTGCCATCATTTTATGTTCATTCCTCCTCCATAGCTGTCTGAAGATGCCATTTCCCGATTACTGGTTATCGAACAGCACTCCCATTCGGAACCTCTGGTCACCGTGGAGGAATTAACGCATTTTCATTAACACATTGTTCACTCTGATGTGAGTCCAGGAAACTTTCTACTACCTTTTCTGTGAAGAAATGCTTCCTAACGTCATTCCTGCAGTCTCCACTGATAGTCCTGTTGACAAAATCTTTTACTTCAATATGTAATGCAGGGAACCTCCCAAGGTGTTCAGGTGCTATTCCTCTGAACAGCAGTGCTGTGCAAGGTAGTAGGGCTCTCAAAATAAATCTTTGACAGCATGGTGGCGCAGTGGGTTAGCTCTGATGCCTCACGGCGCCGAGGTCCCAGAATCGATGCCGACTCTGGGTTCATGTCTGTGTGGAGTTTGCACATTCTCTCCGTGTTTGCGTGGATTTCGCCCCCACAACCCAAAGATGTGCAGGGTAGGTGGATTGGCCACACTAAATTGCCCCTTAATTGGAAAAAAATTAATTGGGTACTCTAAATTTATTTTTTAAAATGGAAGCATATATCACTTAATTAATCCATAGGTTAACCGCAAAGATTGATTTCTAGAAATAGTTCACAGTGGCACAGTGGTTAGCACTGCTGCTTCACAGCCCTAGGGATCCTAATTCAAGGCCTTAGGTGACTGTCTGTGTGGAGTCTGCACGTTCTCCCTGTGTCTTCAGGGTTTCCTCCAGGTGCTCCGGTGTCATCCCACAGTCCAAAGATGGGCACAGGAAAAAGTCTTACAACACCAGGTTAAAGTCCAAAAGGTTTGTTTCAAATCACTAGCTTTTGGAACACTGCTCCTTCCTCAGGTGAATGAAGAGGTAGGTCCCAGAAACATATATATAGAAAAAGTCAAAGATGCAAGACGATACTTTGAATGCGAGTCTTTGCAGGTAATTAAGTCTTTACAGATCCAGAGAGAGGGGTAATCCCAGGTTAAAGAGGCGTGAATTGTCTCAAACCAGGACAGTTGGTAGAATTTCGCAAGCTCAGGCCAGATGGTGGGGGGTGAATGTAATGTGACATGAATCCAAGGTCCCGGTTGAGGCCGTGCTCTTGTGTGCGGAACGAGGCTATAAATTTCTACTCGGCGATTCTGCATTGTCGTGCATCCTGAAGGTTGCCTTGGAGAACACTTACCTGAAGATCAGAGGCTGAGTGCCCTTTTTTTTTAAAAGTATTTTTATTAAGGTTTTGCAGAATTTTTCATACTAAAATAGTAGTAACAATAATAACAAAACAAACTAGAGTGAATATTAACATAGTGTGAAAAGAGAATATACAATAACAGTTAAATAGACATTACCCCACGCGACCCAGTCTTCCTACACCATCCCAATGAAGCACTCACCCCCCCCTCCCCCCTCCCCCCCCCCCCCCCCCCCCCAACACGGATTGCTGCTCCTGCTGTCATTTTAATTTTCCCAGAGAAAGTCGACGAACGGCTGCCACCTCCGAGAGAACCCTAGCGTAGACCCTCTTAAGGCAAACTTTATTTTCTCGAGGCTGAGAAACCCAGCCATGTCGTTATCCCAGGTCTCTACACTCGGGGGGCTTCGAGTCCCTCCACATTTCCTGGCCACCTGTATACCCAGGTAACGAAAACTTTTCTCTACCATCCTGAGCGGCAGCTCTTTCAGTCTCTCCTCCTGCCCCTTGGCCTGGATTAGAAACAACTCACTCTTTCCCATATTCAGTTTGTACCCTGAAAAGCTACCAAAATCCCTCAGACTCCGCAGAACCTCCCCCATCCCCTCCACAGAGTCCAAAATGTACAGGAGCAAATCATCCGCGTATAGCGAGACCCGATGTCCGCCCCCCGCCCCCCCCCCCCGAACCAGTCCCCGCCAGTTCCTCGAGGCTCTCAGCGCCATAGCTAGTGGTTCTATAGCTTGGGCAAATAGTAACGGGGAGAGGGGACACCCCTGCCTCGTTCCCCGGTGAAGCTCGAAGTACCCAGACCTCAGTCGGTTTGTACATACACGTGCTACAGGCGCCTGGAACAGCAATTTCACCCAGCCAATAAAGCCCTCACCAAACCCGAACCTCCCCAGCGTTTTCCACACGTACTCCCACTCCACCCGGTCAAAGGCTTTCTGTGCGTCCATCGTTGTTACCACCTCCGCCTCTCTCCCTCTGAGGGCATCATAATAATATTCAAAAGTCTCCAGACATTGGTATTGAGTTGTCTGCCTTCAACAAACCCAGTCTGGTCTTCCTCTATCACCCCTGGGATGCAATCCTCAATTCTTGTGGCCAGAATCTTAGCTAGCAATTTGGCATCCACGTTTAAAAGCAAAATCGGCCTATATGACCCGCAATGTTCTGGGTCCTTCCCTCGTTTAAGAATGAGCGAGATCAAGGCCTGTGACAGTGTTGGGGGAGGGTTCCTTTCTCTCTAGCCTCTCCATGCCATGCCCCTGGCAACCGTCCAGCCCCGGGGCTTGCATATAAGATTGTCCTCATCTTGCATACAAGATTCCTCCTCATCATTGGACCTGATTGCTTGCCCTCTATACCCTTAATAATCTCCTCCAATTCAATCGGGGCCCCAGCCTCTCCACCAGGTCCTCTTCCACCTTTGGAAACCTCAACTGGTCCAAATATTGCCTCATTCCTTCCGCTCCCGTCAGGAGCTCCAACTCGTATAGCTTACTATAGAACTCCTTAAAGACTCCGTTCACCACACCTGGATCCAAGACCGTGTTACCCTCCTTATTCTTTACTCCCCCAATTTCCCTGGCCGCCTCCCTCTTTCGCAGTTGGTGTGCCAGCATTCTACTCGCTTTCTCCCCGTACTCATCGACTGCCCCCTTGTCTTCCTCAGTTGTGCTACCGCTTTCCCTGTGGTCAGCAGTTCAAACTCCGCCTGAAGACTCTGACGCTCCCTCAGTAGCCCCGCCTCGGGGGCCTCCGCGTATCTCCTGTCCACTCGGAGTATCTCCTCCATCAGTCTCCCTCTCTACTCTTTCTCTCTTTTCCCTATGGGATCGAATTGAGATGAGTTCCCCTCTGACAACTGCCTTCAGCGTCTTCCAGACCGTTGCCGCTGCTACCTCACCTGTATCGTTTGTTTCCAGGTAATCCTGGATGTTCCTGCTAATCCGCCCGCAAACCTCTTCGTCCGCCAGCAGCCCCACATCCAGTCTCCAGAGTGGGCGCTGCCCTCTCTCCTCACTAAGCCGCAGGTCCACCCACTGCAGGGCATGGTCTGAGACTGTGATTGCTGAGTATTCTGTCCCCGCCACCTTTGGGATTAATGCCCTGCTCAAGACAAAGTCTATGCGGGATTAAACCTCATGAACGTGGGAGAACAAAGAGAACTCCTTCGCTCTCGGCCATGCGAACCTCCAAGGATCCACCCCCCCCCCCCAATCTGCCCCATAAAGTCCTTCAGTTCCTTAGCCACTGCTGGTCGCTTCCATGTCCCGGACTTCGACCGGTCCAGCTCGGGGTCAATGACTGTGTTAAAGGCTCCCCCCATGATCAGGTGGTGTGACTCTAAGTCCGAGATTTTGCCTAGCATGCGTCTCATAAATTCCACACCATCCCAATTTGGAGCGTAGACGTTCACAAACACCACCTGGACCCCTTCCCACTTTCCACTCACCATTATATACCTGCCCCTCATATCTGCCACAATTCTCCCAGCCTCGAATGCCACACCCTTACGGATCAGAATTGCTACTCCCCTGGTCTTCAAATCAGAATGGAGCACCTGGCCTACCCATCCTTTTTTCAATCTCGTGTGATCTGCGAGCTTTAAATGTGTCTCCTGAAGCATTGCTGCGTCTGCCTTTAACCCCTTTAGATGCGCAAGCACGTGTGCTCTTTTGACCGGCCCATTCAAACCCCTCACATTCCACGTGATCAGCCTGGACGGGGGGCTAACCACACACCCCCCTCCCTGCCAACTAGCCATCGCCCTTTCTTGGCAAACCTCGAGCCCGCGCCCTTCGCTTCCTCAAGCGCACCCACAGGGAACCAACTCCCCCGACCCTCAATTGGTACCCCAAAATTGATACCTCCTCTGTCAGCAAAGCAGCATCCCCCCCAATAGCCCCATGACCCAAAACCCCCCACCAAGCACCAGCTGAGCAGTTGCTCACCCCCCACTACGCTCCCGAGAGTTAGCTGACCCATGCTGACCCTGGCAGCTCCCGCCCCTGGCACCGATCAGACTGTCGCCTCATTGTCCGGACCCCTCTCCCCACATGAATAAACCAATTAAACTACCTCTCCAGCCCCAGTGAGTAAATAGTAATACAAAACAAAAAATAAACAGAAGACACGAACATTGCCCCGTGACGAGACACCTGTTGAACCAAAGCTCCAACTTCCCGAACAATCGCACTAAGTACAGGGCCCCTCCCCCCCCCCAAGTACAGGGCCCCCTCCCCCCCCCAAGTACAGCCCCCCCCCCCCCCCCCCCCCACCGTCTCTCAACTTTGCCGTAAACACTGCACCCTCCAGCCACCACCACAGCCCTTACACGCACCCAACATTGTATACAATCTTATATTAGAAACGGTACCGTGTTACCCAGCCCCACCCCCGCATTCCACCAAAGCTTAACTGTCCTTTAATTCGAGTCCAGCTTTTCTTGTTTGACGAATGACCACGCCACGTCCGGCGTCTCAAAATAGTGATGCTGTTTCTTGTACGTGACCCATAGCCTCGCTGGGTGTAGCATCCCAAATTTCACCCCCTTGCTGAAGAGGGTTGCCTTCACCCGGTTGAATCCAGCACGCCTCTTGGCCAGCTCCGCACCCAGGTCCTGGTAGATGCATATCACGCTATTTTCCCACCTGCTGCTCCTTTTTTTTCCCATCGCAAGACAAGTTCCTTGTCCGAGAAGCGATGAAATCTCACCACCGTGGCCCTCGGCGGTTCATTCGCCTTGGACTTCCTTGCGAGGGCTCTGTGCACCCCGTCCAGCTCCAGGCGTTGAGGGAATACCCCGGTCCCTATCAGCGTCTCCAGCATCTTGGAAACAAATGCTCCCGCATCCGACACCTTCGGGGAGGCCCACAATTCTCAAGTTCTGTCTCCTGGACCTGTTTTCTAGGTCCTTCAGCCTCTCCTGCCACTTCTTGTGGAGGTCATCCTGTGCCTCCACCTTAAGGGCCAACACAACCAACTCATCCTCATGGTCGGATAGCTTTTTCTCCATCTCCTTAAACGCTTTCCCTTGTGTCGCCTGAGTTGCGACCATTTAGTCTATTGATGCCTTCATCGGGGCCAGCATGTTCTTTTTAAGATCAGCAAAGCAGCCCCTAAGGAACTCCTGTTGCTCCTGTGCCCACTGTGCCCATGCACCCTGGTCTATACCTGCCGCCATACCGTGCCTCGGCGCCTGCTCCGCACGCTTCCGTCTGTTGGGACTTAAACGCTTCACCCGGCCACTCTTGGTCCAGCTATCCATACAACAGAGAGGGAATCCTTTTGGCAGTGTTCGCTTCACCAATCTGCCCCAAAATGTCCGTGAAAACTCCTGAAAAAGGTCTGTGAGTCCGTTCCAGACAGGAGCTGCCGAATGCGCGACCATGGCTACCACCGGAAGTCTCGTCACCGCTTCTTCAATGGCCTTGACGAGATCTTTTCACAGTTGTTCCCTCTGCTGCTGTTATTCAGCTTTAATAAAGGCCCTCAAGTCAGCTTGAGGCCATTAAGCTTGCCCTTCCCCCGCCTGCATGCTGGAAGAGGCTTTTGTCTTTGCTGCAGCTCCAGCCAAATCTTTCACTGTTTCTGCCGGGTCTGGTAACCAAGAGACATAACATTCCTGGGGGAAAGTACTCCTCCAACATTCACCTACATCTTTTCATCAAAATTCCACCCCGCATTGATTAAAAAAGAGCTCTTTGCTGTAACCTTGGGCAGGAGCTGTCTTGAGTGTGACCACTTACTCCATGATCCACACCGGAGGTCCAGAGAATGAGTGTTCTTGACTGCTGAACTGTTCCCCGAATGGAAGGGAACATTCCTGCCTGGCGATTGTCACGCGATGTCCGTTCATCCGTTGACGCGACTTGTGCGACTCGGCCAACGTTGTCTACCTCATACGCTGCAGGAAAGGATGTCCCGAAACGTGGTACATTGGCGAAACCATGCAGACGCTGCGACAACGGATGAATGGACATCGCGCGACAGTCACCAGGCAGGAATGTTCCCTTCCAGTCGGGGAACACTTCAGCAGTCAAGGCCATTCAGAAACCTATAGCAAATGGTTCCACACACATGAATCCGGTCTCGACCGGGACCTTGGATTCATGTCGCATTACATTCACCCCCACCATCTGGCCTGGGCTTGCAAAATCCTACCAACTGTCCTGGTTTGAGACAATTCACACCTCTTTAACCTGGGATTACCCCTCTTTCTGGATCTGTAAAGACTTAATTACCTGCAAATGCTCCCATTCAAAGTATTGTCTTGCATCTTTGACTTTGTGTATTATATATATATATATAGGTTTCTGGAACTAACCTGTTCATTCACCTGAGAAAGGAGCAGTGCTCCAAAAGCCGTTGATTTGAAACAAACCTGTTGGACTTTAATCTGGTGTTCTAAGACTTCTTACACACCCCAGTCCAACGCCGGCATCTCCACATCAGTCCAAAGATGTGCAAGGTAGGTGGGATTATGGGGCTATGGTGGGGGAGTGGGCCTAGGTAGGGTGCGCTTTCAGAGGTTTGATGCAAACTCAGTGGGCTGAATAGCCTCCTTGTGCACTGTAGAGAATCTATGGAATCGTTGTTGAGGTTAGTGATTAAAGCAGAGATCTGCAAATCAATGAATTACTAGTAATTTTTTACCACAGTCCAAAGATATGCAGGTTAGGTGGATTGGCCATACTATTTTGCCCCTAGAGCTAGGGCGGGGGAGTGGGCCCAGATAGGGTGCTCCTTCGGAAGGTCGGTGCAGATTCGATGGGCCAAATGGCCTCCTTCCACATTGTACACGTTACGGTCAGTGGAGGGGAGGGGCCCTTTGAAGTTGATGCTGAGGCGCTCAAAGGGGTGGGAGGCCTTTACCAGGTGTGCTCTGCCTGGCCGATAGAAATGCGGCTTATACTCTGCGCAGACCTGGCAGTCCCTGGCTTTGACCTCCTCGATGGAGTAAGACAGGTTGCGAGCCTTGATGAAGTGTAAAAAACTGGTGACCCCCGGGTGACAGAGGTCATTGTGGAGGGCCCAGAATCGGTCTACCTGTGCGCTGGTACATGAACCAGCAGGGCATCTGGGGTCTCATTGAGCTTCCCGGGCCGATACAAGATATCATAGCTGTAGATGGAGAGCTCGATCCTCCACCTCAGAATCTTGTCACTCTTAATCTTGCCCCGCTGCGTGTTATTGAACATGAAGGCAACCGCCCGTTGGTCAGTGAGGAGAGTGAATTACCTGCAGGCTAGGTAATGCCTCCAGTCACACAGCTTCTACGATGGCTTGGGCTTCCTTTTCGACGGAGGAGTGTCGGATTTTGGATGCATGGAGGGTACGGGAGAAGAAAGCCACGGGCCTGCCCACCTGGTTGAGTGTAGCGGCCAGAACAAAGTCCAATGCATCTTCACCTGGAATGGGATGGACTCGTCCACAGCGTGCATTGCGGCTTTGCCAATATCTGCCTTGATGCGATTGAAGGCCAGTCGGGCCTCAGCCGTCAGGGGGAAAATGGTGGATTTGATCAGTGGATGGGCCTTGTCCGCATAGTTGGGGACCCACTGGGCATAGTACGAGAAGAACCCAAGGCATCTCTTCAGGGCCTTGGGGCAGTGGGGGAGGGGGAGTTCAGGAGGGTCCGCATGCGGTCGGGGTCGGGCCCTAGGACTCCGTGTTCCACAACATAGCCGTGGATGGCTAGGCGAGTTGTGTGGAAGACACATTTTTCTCTACTATAGGCGAGGTTCAGGAGTTTCGTGGTGTAGAGGAAGCGCCGGAGGTTCTCGTCATGTTCCTGCTGGTCAAGGCCGCAGGCCCACAGCCCGTACTGGTCAACCATTCGGTCCATTTCTCTTTGGAAGACCGAGACGCCATTGGTGACTCCGAAGGGGACCTTGAGGAAGTGGTAGAGGCGGCCACCTCCCTCGAAAGCAGTGTATTGGCGGTCCTCCGGGCAGATAGGGAGCTGGTGGTACGTGGACTTCAAGTCAACTGTGGAGAAGACTTGGTACTGTTCAATCTGATTGACCATGTCAGATATGCAGGGGAGGGGGTATGCATCGAGCTGCGTGTACCGGTTGATGGTCTGGCTATAATCGATGACCATCCGGTGCTTCTCCCCAGTCTTGACGACCACCACTTGGGCTCTCCAGGGGCTGTTACTATCCTCAATGATCGCCTCTCGCAGGAGTCGCTCGACATCCGACCTGATAAAGGCCCTGTCCTGGGCACTGTAATGTCTGCTACTGGTAGCGACGGGCTTACAGTCCAGGGTGTGATCACGAAGAGGGAGGGTGGGGCAACCTTAAGGGTCGCAAAGCTACTGACGGTGAGGGGCGGTGGGTGTCCGCTGAACTTTAAAATAAGGCTCTGGAAGTGGCACTGGAAGTCGAGCCCCAGTAATAGGGCAGGACACATGGGTGCTCACTCCCGGGTTCAGTGAACACGGAGGGGTGTTCACACTCCCGGGTTCAGTGAACACACTGGTTCTCACACTCCCGGGTTCAGTGAACACGTGGGGTGCACGCGTTCCCAGCTTCACTAACATGCGGGGTGTTCACACTCCCGGGTTCAGTGAACACGTGGGGTGCTCACACTCCCAGGTTCAGTGAATACATGGGGTGCTCACTCCCGGGTTCAGTGAACACACTGGTGCTCACACTCCCGGGTTCAGTGAACACACTGGTGCTCACACTCCCGGGTTCAGTGAACACACTGGTGCTCACACTCCTGGGTTCAGTGAACACGGAGGGGTGCTCACACTCCTGGGTTCAGTGAACACACGGGTGCTCACACTCCTGGGTTCAGTGAACACACTGGTGCTCACACTCCTGGGTTCAGTGAACACACGGGTGCTCACACTCCTGGGTTCAGTGAACACACTGGTGCTCACACTCCCGGGTTCAGTGAACACATGGGGTGCACGCGTTCCCAGCTTCACTAACATGCGGGGTGTTCACACTCCCGGGTTCAGTGAACACGTGGGGTGCTCACACTCCCAGGTTCAGTGAATACATGGGGTGCTCACTCCCGGGTTCAGTGAACACACTGGTGCTCACACTCCCGGGTTCAGTGAACACACTGGTGCTCACACTCCTGGGTTCAGTGAACACACTGGTGCTCACACTCCCGGGTTCAGTGAACACACGGGTGCTCACACTCCTGGGTTCAGTGAACACACGGGTGCTCACACTCCTGGGTTCAGTGAACACACTGGTGCTCACACTCCCGGGTTCAGTGAACACATGGGGTGCACGCGTTCCCAGCTTCACTAACATGCGGGGTGCTCACACTCCCGGGTTCAGTGAACACACTGGTGCTCACACTCCCGGGTTCAGTGAACACACTGGTGCTCACACTCCCGAGTTCAGTGAACACGGAGGGGTGCTCACACTCCCGGGTTCAGTGAACACGGCGGAGTGCTCACACTCCCGGGTTCAGTGAACACACGGGTGCTCACACTCCTGGGCTCAGTGAACACGTGGGGTGCTCACACTCCCGGGTTCAGTGAACACGGAGGGGTGCTCACACTACCGGGTTCAATGAACACGTGGAGTGCTCACACTCCCGGGTTCAGTGAACACACTGGTGCTCACACTCCCGGGTTCAGTGAACACACTGGTGCTCACGCTCCCAGGTTCAGTGAACACATGGGGTGCACGAGTTCCCTGGTTCACTAACATGCGGGGTGCTCACACTCACAGGATCAGTGAACACACTGGTGCTCACACTCCCGGGTTCAATGAACACATGGGGTGCACGCGTTCCCAGCTTCACTAACATGCGGGGTGCACACACTCACAGGTTCAGAAAACACGTGGGGTGCTCACACTCACACGTTCAGTGAACACGAGGGGTGCACACACTCACAGATTCAGAAAACACGCGGGGTGCTCTCACTCCAGGTTCAGTGATCACGTGGGGTGCACGCATTCCCAGCTTCACTAACATGCGGGATGCTCACACTCACAGGACCAGTGAACACGCTGGGTGCACACACTTCCAGCTTCAGTGAACGCACGGGTGCTCACACTCCCAGCTTCAGTGAACACGTGGGGTGCTCACACTCCCAAGTTCAGTGAACACACGGGTGCTCACACTCCTGGGCTCAGTGAACACGTGGGGTGCTCACACTCCCGGGATCAGTGAACAATTGGGGTGCTCACACTCCCGGGATCAGTGAACAATTGGGGTGCTCACACTCCCGGGTTCAGGGAACACACAGGGTGCTCACACTCCTGCGTCAGTGAACATGCGGGGTGATGTGACCATCAATTCACAAGACACGTGATTGGAAGTGAACAGTGGTTTTAATAGTCTTACAACTGAGCTTTTAAATCGCGCAAGAATTCATCCAACGACTCCGCGGGGCACGGGCGGCGGGTTGTAAAAATGTGGCGCGTGTAGACCTCGTTGATGGGCCTCACATACATTCGATCTAGCATGGCTAGGGCTGCCGTATATGAGGTAGTACTGTTAAGTTGAGTAGAGATATGGTGGCTCACCCTTGCGTGCAGTAGGCTGAGTTTCTGCTCCTCTGTAGTTTCTGATGTGCTTGATTCAGCCAGGTAGGCCTTGAAACATCTGAGCCAGTGTTGAAAGATTTCTTTCGCCTCTGCAGCCAGCGGGTCGAGTTCTAGTCGATCAGATTTGAGGGCTGATTCCATAGTCGTTTTCTTCAAGTTTCCTAAGACTATTAAATTGATGTGACCATCAATTCACAAGACACGTGATTGGAAGTGAACAGTGGTTTTAATAGTCTTACAACTGAGCCTGCCTGCGATAAGATGAACTGGCAGCAGGCTCACTCCTGCATCAGTGAACACGTGGGGTGCTCACACTCCTGCGTCAGTGAACACACGGGGTGCTCACACTCCTGCGTCAGTGAACACACGGGGTGCTCACACTCCTGGGTTCAGTGAACAAGCAGGTTGCCTGCAATCACAGCATCAGTGGATGCACGGGGTTCTCACTCACAGGATCAGTGGTGCTCACACTATTGTTTTCAGGTAAGAGGTGGTGTGTCATGGCAGGATTTCAACATGGACACTAGAATTTTAAAATCAAGTTGTTGATGGCAGGTTTGGGAGGTGAAATATCATAGAAATATCATTGAATTTACAGTGCAGAAGGAGGCTATTCGGCCCATCGAGTCTACACCGGCCCTTGGAAAGAACACCCCACTTCAGCACACATCTCCACCCCATCCCCGTAACCCAGTAACCCAACATAACCTTTTTGGACACAAAGGGCAATTTAGCATGGCCAATCCACCTAACCGGCACATCTTTGAACTGTGGGAGGAAACTGGAGCACCCGGAGGAAACCCACACAGACACGGGGAGTCTCCGCACAGACAGTGACATAAGCCGGGAATCAAACCTGGGTCCCTTGCGCTGTGAAGCAACAGTGCTAACCACTGTGCTACTGTGCCATTCTTAGCGAACGTAAGAGCCCAAAGGACTCTAGGAAATTTGGCAAATTAGATCCAGAATTGGCTGACTGGCAGGACGCAGAGGGCGATGGTCGAGGGGTGTTTTTCTGTCTGGAAGCCTATGTCCAGTGGGGTCCTGCAGGGACCAGTGCTCGGGCTTTGCCATTTGTGGTTTATATAAATGATTTCGATATGAATGCAGGCGAGTTGATTAGTAAGTTCACAAATGATACGAAAATTGGTGGGATGATAAATAGTGAGGAGGATAGCCTTAGATTACAGAAGGATGTCGACGGGCTGGTCAGATGGGCTGCTCAGTGGCAAATGGAATTCAATCTGGATAAGTATGAGGTGATGCACTTGAGCAGGACCAACACGGTAAAAGAATACATGACGAATGACAGGACCTTGAGAAGCACCGGGGATCAGCGGGACCTTGGTGTGCATGTACACCGGTCCCTTAAGGTAGCAGGGCAGGGGGTCACAGTGGTTGAGCAGGTATATGGTATACTTGTCTTTATCAGCCAGGGCATTGAGTTTAAGAGCAGGGAGGTTATGCTGAAACTGTATAAAATGTTGGCTCGGCCATAGCTAGAGTATTGTATGCAATTCTGGAATCCACACTATAGGAGGGATAACAATGGGAGGGGTGCAGAGGAAATTTACCAGGATGTTGCCTGGGCTGGAGAGTTTTAGTTATGAAGAGAGATTGGATAGACTGGGGTTATTTTCTTTGGAACAGAGGAGACTGAGTGGGGGACATGATTGAAATGTATAAAATTATGAGGGGCATTGAGTACACAGGAAGAAACCTTTTCCCTTTGGTGGTGGGATCATTGACCAGGGGGCTTGGATTTATGGTAAGAGGCAGGAAGTTTGTGGAAAGTTTGTGGCAGGATGTGAGGAAAAGCAATTTTACCCAGAGAGATGTGGGAGTCTGGAGCTCACGGCCTGAAAGGGTGGTAAAGGCAGAAACAATCATCACATTTAAGTATTTAGATGTGCTTTTTAGATGGGTTGGAGTACCCAAGGTTAGGGGAAGGGGACAGGGCTACATTAGAAGGAGCAATAGTGGAGCAGGAGATAAAAGATGCGATTGGGAGGATGCAGTCGGGGAAGCTGGCAGGGATGGATGGGTTTCCGGGGGAATATTATAAAAAATTCAAGAATAAGCTGGCATCCAGGGATGCTTGAGGAGGCGATAGGGAAGGGGGTGTTGCCACAAACCTTGGGGCAGGCATCGATTTCACTGTTGCTTAAAAAAGATAAGGATCCGACAGAGTGTAGGTCGTATAGGCCCATATCACTTTTAAACATGGGCACAAAAGTACTGGCAGGTAGGCTGGAGGAGTGCCTCCCGAAGATGATGGGTGAAGAACAGATGGGGTTCGTGAGAGGGAGGCAGCAATTTTCAAACATTAGAAGGGTATTGGACGTCGTTATGGCACCGGCAGAGGGGAAGAAAACAGGTAGTTGTGGCATTGGATGCTGAGAAGGCGTTCGACCGGGTAGACTGGGGGTACTTGATGGCAGTTCTGGAGCGGTTTGTGATTGGACCAAGATTTGTGGACTAGGTAAAGCTACTATATAAGGAGCCGAGGGCAAGTGTCCACATCAGCTCGAGATACTTTTCTCTCCACCGTGGGGTTAGGCAGGGATGTCCTATGACCCCCCCCCCTGCTGTTTGCACTCGCGATTGAGCCGTTGGCCATCGCAGTAAGACATTCGGGGGTATGGAAAGGAATAGTGCGGGGGGCGGGGGATAGAGCATATGGTGTCCTTATATGCCAATGACTTGTTGTTATACGTGTCAGAACTGAATGTGTCAATAGGGGGATTAATGGAGCTGCTTCGGGTGTTTGGTTCTTTCTCGGGGTACAAATTAAATCTAGACAAGTGAATATTTTGTAGTGTCTCAGCCGGGGGGTGTTGGTGGGGGGTGGCTGCCATTCTGTAAGGCACTTTAGATACCTGGGGGGGGGGGGGTTGGGAGTGCTCCGCAGGTACAACATTTCTAGTTTGGTGGGGAGAGTGAAAGCTGATCTGGCAAGGTGGGATGGTCTCCCTCTGTCACTGGCGGGTCGGGTACAGGGGGTTAAAATGAACATGTAGCCACGATTTCTGTTTATTTTCCAATGTCTGCTGATTTTCCTGCAAATGCAATTTTCAGAGAGATTGAGGAATGATATGGGGAGGGAAGGTGGCCCGAGTTAGAAAGGTGCTGCTACAGAGGGGAAGGCAGGCAGGGGGTTTGGGGCTTCCGAACCTCATGTATTACGACTGGGCGGCGAATGTGGAGAAGGTGCGGAGCTGGGTCAGAGGGGCTGATTCCCAGTGGGTCAGAATGGAGGAGAGTTTGTGCAGGAGGTCGAGACTGAAAGCACTAGCAACAGCGCCGCTCCCGATAGCTCCGGGGAAATACTCAGGGAGTCCGGTAATAATAGCTTCGTTGAAAATCTGGAGGCAGTTTCGCCAACACTTCGGGTTGGGGGCAAGGTCAAGGGAAATGCTGATTTGGGGGAACCACAGATCTGAGCTAGGGAAGTGGGATGGAAATGTTCGGAAATGGGAGGATAAGGATTAAGACACTAAACGATTTGTTTCTTGGGGGTCAGTTTGCAGGATTGAAGGAGCTGGGAGCAAAGTATGGGCTGGAGCTGGGGGAAATGTTTAGATACATGCAGGTTCGAGATTTTGCCAGGAAGGAGATACAGAGCTTCCAGGTGGAGCCGGCCTCCACATTGCTAGAGGAGGTGCTGACGACAAGGGGACTGGAGAAGGAGGTAGTGTCAGCAGTTTACGGAGTTATTTTGGAAAAGGAGAAGGCGCTGCTAGAAGGGATCACAGCAAAGTAGGAAGAATAGTTAGGAGAGGATATGGAGGAGGGGTTCTGGTGTGAGGTGCTCCGGAGAGTGAACACCTCCACCTCGTGCGTGAGGTTGGGGCTGATATAGCTGATGGTGGTATACAGAGCACACGTCACAAGGGCAAGGATGAGCCATCTCTTTGAGGGGATAGAAGATGTGTGTGAACATTGCGGGGGGGGGGGGGGGGGGGGGGGCCGCAAACCACGCTCATATGTTTTGGTCCTGTCCAAAGCTGGAGGATTACTGGAAGGAGGTGTTTAGGGTAATCTCTAAAGTGGTGCACATGAAACTGGACCCGGGCTCTAGGGAGGCCATATTCGTGGTGCCAGACCAGCCGGGGTTGGAAACGGGCGCGGAGGCAGATGTTGCAGCCTTTGCCTCATTGATCGCCCGAAGGCGGATCCTGTTAGGGTGGAGATCAACATCTCCACCCTGTGCCCTGGCGTGGCGGGGGGACCTGTTGGAATTCTTGACTCTTGAGAAGGTTAAGTTTGAACTGAGGGGAAGGATGGAGGGGTTCAACAATTCATGGGCGTTTTTCATTATGCACTTTCGAGAAATGGATTAAATCGAACATTGGGGGGAGCTGGGAGGGTTGGGTGGAGGGGGATTATATATGTTAATGGTGACTATGGGTGATTCCTGATTCCTTCTTGTCATTTGTTTATGTCGACATGCAGGCTAATGTTTGGGGGTTTGGTGGAAGGATGGGCTCGTTGTTATTGATGGAGATTGACATTATATTCGCTACTGCTTATTGTTTATTGTTGGTGGGTGCAAATGTGGGAGAAAATGTGAAAAAGGAGAATAAAAATATATTTTTTAAAAAGCATTTAGATGTGCATTTGTAATGCAAAGGCTTACAAGGCTATAGGCCAGGTCTGGGAAATGTGATTAGAATGGCTAGGCGGTTGTTTTGACCGGCGGGGATGCGGCGACAGCTGTGACTTTACGATAGTTACTTGTTGGAGCTGCACTCATCCAGCCAAAGTAGAGAGTATTCCATCACGTCCCTGACTTGTGCTTTGTAGATGGTGGACAGGTTTTGGGGAGTCGAGAGGTTGAGATACTTGCTATAGAACTTTTGCAGCCACAGTATTTATATGGTTGGTCTGGTCCAGTTTCTGGTTACTAATGACCCTCAGGATATTGACAATGGAGATTCAGCGATTGAAATGTCAATTCACTTGTGCCCAACCTAAGCCAGGTGGTCATAAACTAATCTCCCCCCCATGTCGAGGTAAAATCTGGAACCCTCTGCAAGAACCTGGCTGCTGGTCAGATGAGGTGGCAATGGATGGCCTGCTTTTGAGGCTGTGGTTAAAGAAGTTATTAAACTAACTCAAAAGGGTTTTCCTTCAACCTGCCTCAGTGCAGCACGGCTGGAAATGACCCTGGACTGGGTGATAAAGATTAGTTCCTTCAGTCAGGTCACGTCCCACAAATAAATTCTCCTGTCATTGGGGTTACTGTTATTTCAAACATAGTTTTAACTGTGGGGCAGCTCCATTTTTTAGGGCTCTGTGGATCCTGCTTTTTCCAGTCGACTGTTTTCATTAAGTGAAATTGGTTAGGAGGAACAAAACAACACAGAAGGAGGCCATTCAGTCCATATTGCCTGGGCATTCTTTTTGAAAGATTCCTCCCACTCCTCTGCTTGTTCTCTTGGCTCTGCAACTTATGTGGCAGCATTACGAAATAATGTTATTTTAATTTACTTTGTGTATTACGCTGTTCCTTTTGTCTCAGACCTGTATTGTTAACCCCACTTTCATCTTCTGGCCAATATTTATCACTTGGCCAGTATCACTAAAGGTTCTGTAGAAGGGACATTTGGATCTGTAACTTTAACTCTGTTTCTCTCCACAGATACTGCCAGATCAGCTGAGTTTATCCAGCATTTTCTGTTTATATATTGCTAAAACTGCTACTGTTTGTGGCCCTTTGCTCTGTGCACTGTCACATTTCCCTGCATCACAAGAATAACTACATTCCAAAAGTACTTCATTGGCTCTAAAGCATTTTGGGATAACCTGAATGCATGAAAGGCACGATATAAGTTCTTTGCTTCTCTACATTTGCCAACTGACCAGCTGAGTATTTACAGCATCTTTACTTTATATTTACAACATGCACAGTATTTTGCTTTCTATTTGTAAGCAATGCTTCCTCAGCCTCAAACCTGCGGTAACACCTGACCTGGCACTGCTTGATGCTGACATCGGTGTTCAAAAATAAGAAGGGGCCTTATTCTGTTACTGACATAAACTTACTTTCACAGTGCAAAAAATAAGGTGCATGGTTCGCCAAGTCCCTCCACTGGCAGTAATTGGGCACCACAGCTTTTTAGTGTGACATTTTCACTTTCCAATTACCTTTGTAAAGACTGTCCACCTAATAGATGATCCAAATTTACCTGATTGATTAAGTAGCATCATAAAAGCTGTTGTGAATGTCAGCAGGTGTAACAATTTCACAATTTAAAAAAAAACGTGAAAATGAAAGTTGTTGACGCTGTCGGGCTCAGAGGCAGATTATCTTCATAAATTGTTCCCACTGCTACTTCTGGTTAAGGAAGAGCAGTGATTTGATTTGAAGAAAGAGGGATCCACCAGTGTTATGTTCCATCATTCTTGAACCTAGAGTGAATTCCACTGGTATGTCTCCCTCTGCAGTCCCGCAGATAAGAAAACTGTGAACCCCGCTGGACTTGCTGAATCTTGCGAGTTCTGCAAGACCTTTGCGGCATCGCTGGGTGTAGCTGTAGCCTCTGCTATTTTCCAGGTTTGACAACAGGCGTGCATTTTAATTCCGGGTTCTGCATAATTCAGTCCTGACGAAAGGTCGTAAACCTGAACCGCTATTTTTTTCTCTCCCCACAGATGCTGCCTATGAAATTTTTAAAAATCAAATGAAAATCGCTTATTGTCACAAGTAAGCTTCAAATGAAGTTACTGTGAAAAGCCCCTCGTCGCCACATTCCAGTGCCTGTTCGGGAAGGTCGGTACGGGAATTGAACCGTGCTGCTGGCCTGCCTTAAAAGCCAGCTCTTTAGCCCTGTGCTAAACCAGCCCCATACCTTGCTGAGTATTTCCAGCATTTTTTATTTTTACATCAAATATCTAGCATTCACAGCATCTGTCCAACATTATCCCTTTCCACATGAACATGTTGCCAGTTATTGGTTCTCGTCTACTGCGATGTTATTGGAATATGGGGGCAACTAGACAAAAGAAAGATCTCACTCCATCTAGTTCCATATACCGCCTTGGTAGTAACATGGTCCAATGTTAATAGAATTCCTACAGTGCGGAAGGGGGCCATTCCACCCACTGAATCTGCACCGACCCTCTGAAGGAGCACCCAACCTAGGCCCACTGCCCCGCTCTATCCCCGTAACCCTATAACCCCACCTAACCTACACATCTCTGGATACTAAGGGACAATTTAGCATGGCCAATCTACCTAACCTGAACTTATTTAGACTTTGGGAGGAAACTGGAGCACCCGGAGGAAACCCACGCAGACGCGGGGAGAACGTGCAGACTCCACACAGGCAGTCACGCAAGGCCGTAATTGAACTGGTGCTGTGAGGCAGCAGTGCTAACCACTGTACCACCATGGTGCCCTTAAATGGAGTTGGTATCTAATCATAGAAATCAATTCTTATCACTTAGTCTCCAACAAACCCAGGCATGATGCAAGAATAACACCCCAGTGATGGAGAACTGTTTCTCCCAAGAATGCTGGACCTACCACACGTCATGTCTCAACTTGTTTCATGCATCCCAAAATTTTATTTTTGGAAAGGATGTGATTTAATTTGCATTATTTACAAACCATTACTAACTGCTTCCATTGTCTTCTGTCCCTTGGGTTGACTCACAAAGATACTGGGCGGCATTTTACAGTCCTTCCCGCCGGCGAGACTTTCCAATCCCGCCGGTCAATGGACTATTGAGCGCCTCGCCACATTTTCCGGTCACACTCCTGCTATGATAGGGCCATGAAATTCTGCCCCATCAAAGGCTTCAAATTCTGTTGTTCTTTGAAAGGTTTGTTTGTCATCTAGTCCCTTTTAGAATTCTAATCATATCACTTGCCAACCATCTGTTTCCTGGTGGGAACATCTCCAGTTTACAAAATTGCTCCCAATGATCCAATCTCTCCATCCCCTCAATCATTCTAATTGTTCCCTTCTGTATCCTTTCAATGGCTGCTATTTGTATTGTGGCAACCAGAACTGCTCACAGTATTCAAAGTGTGGGCTGCACCAATGATTTATAAAGTGGCAGAGTTATCTCGCTAATTCAGCTCTCAATATGTACCTTTCAATACATCCCAACACCTGATTTGCAATGCTGACTCACCTCTGAACATGAATGAACGATACCGGTCTCTTTGCCCTCTGTGCAGTAACTTGACTTTATCTTTCACTCACGGTGATGAAGCTAGGCTCTGCTGTTTGTGCTGTTGCTCCATGAACTACAGTGGGAGATTCCCTGCCGAACAGTTCGGAGTCCAAGCCAAAAAAATTAAGACTGAAATTTAAGTACACAAGGTCTCAATGAAGAGTTGAATAAAGGATTATTATAAAGTATTGCCCTCCTTTTTCAAAGAGGTGCGACAATATGTAATTAGTTCAGAAATTCGTTTTTTAAAATGTCCAGATAAACAATGAAGTATGACCATTATGTCTGATATAATTTGCCTTTTTTACCCCAGTTTAGGGATGGAGGCCGAGACTCCAGCCCAAAGTGAAGCTGTGTCACGGCCCTTGACAGACCACTGTGACTATCTGATGGACTCCATTGATGCTCAACTCAACCAACTGCAGGTAAATCAGAGGCTAAATTGTCTCCATTTATAAGTCATACTTTGTCTGAAGCTACCCTTGTGGGTAACCAAGGGGTGACTTCTGTTGACGGTTTCCCCAGTGCGAGTCCTTGGGTTGCCTCCTGCTTCAGTTATTATGTTCTTTTCTTGGTCGGTCTCTGATATTGAGAATTAATTCAAACTGGAATGATGGCAATTAGACTTTTTGACTTCATCTCGAATCCAATCTGTTCAGGATGAGGTTTTCCTCCCCCAAACTTATTTTGTCTTTTATAATTCGCTCCTGCGATGAGCTGCAAGCAGCAAACATTCTCAGGTCAGCTGAAGGCTGAACTGCTCCATTCTGGACACCAGTAAAATTTGGCCAGCGTGTTGGGAAAGACGCTACAGCCCCCTCAGTCTGAGCCCCCTTAATCTGGGAGTACACCGTATTTAAACTACCCTCATGACCAAGTCATGCTAATGATGGAGTGGCTTACTCCTGCTATTGTAATGGTGTAATGATTCTCATCCTCTTATGTGATCCTTTCATATAGGTTTCCATATTAACCAATCATGGACAGCCAGTAACTAACAGCTTGACTGAGAGTTCCTCCTTCAGGAACACAACAAGACTGTCGAGAAGGACAGGTGAGACGGTCAGTCCTTGTCTCTAAATGTGCTAGACATGTGCTCTTCAGGGGTGGTGCCGGTGACTAACCTGTCGTCAAGGTAGATCAGCACACTGGAAATCCCTTGCAGGAGGTTTTCCATCATATTCTGGGTAATAGCACAAGCTGGCACTATGGCAAATGGTATTTACGTGTCCTGTAACACACCCTTGTGGATATTTATTGTGATGAACTTCTGCAACTCTTTGTCCAATTCCGATTGTAGGTATGCATGGTTAAGATCTAATTTGGAGTAGGTGAGGCCACCCGCTAGCTTGGCGTAGAGATCTTTGATCCTGGGGATCGGGTAACTATCCACCTGGTCAGCCTGATTTATGGTTAACTCGTAGTCCCCAGAGATTCTTATGGATTGATCCGGCTTGAGGATGTTCTATCGGAGAACTGAACCAGTTTGATTATGTCCGGTTCCTTTAATTCCAGCTTCAGCTTTCTGACGCAGGGCATAGGAAACTGGTCTGGCTCTAAAGAACTTGGGTGTTGAATCCGGATTGATATAAATTTTGGCTTTGATTCCTTTAATCTGGCCTAGTTCATTGTGAAAATCATCCTCATATATTTACAGGGCATCTTGAATGACACCATTAGATATTTTATAAAAATCCAGCCAATTCCGTTTGATTTGCTGTAAACTGACCCTTCCCTTCAGGCTGTGTCTGTGCCCTTCAAGGGTACATGGGCCTCTTGCTCTTTATAAGCCACTGGTGTGTTGGTGGTCCCAAGGATTTTCAGGGTTTCCCCAGTGTAAGTGGAAAGCTTGGCTGTAGTGCTGCTCACATTTAAAGTTTGAGCTCCGTCATGAGTATACTTTACGGGGCAGCATGGTGGCGCAGTGGTTAGAATGACGCCAAAGTCCCAGGATCGATCCCGGCTCTGGGTCACTGTCCCTGTGGAGTTTGCATGGGCTTCGCCCCACAACCCAAAGATGTGAAGGTAGGTGGATTGGCCACACTAAATTGTCCCTTAATTGGAAAAAATAAATTGGGTACACTAAATTTATTAAAACTAAATGAATATACTTCAAGATGTGGGGGGTAACTTTTTCACGCAGAGAGTGGTTGGTGCCTGGAACCCGCTACCAGATGAAAGCAGTGAAACTGTCAGAAGTATCAACTGCTGCTCATCTTCCCCCATGATCTCGTTGTTGGTGATTAAATAGTGGAACTGTTTGATATACTGGCTCTAATCTTCAGCCCCTTGGTCAAACGGGTTTAGTTTACCAATAATAAGCATTTTCACTCATGTCTTGATGGTTCCCGAGACTCGGTTCTTGTTTCTCTTTCCAATTGTTCCTTCCTTTCCCGTTGAATCACAAAGTACTGCAGGTTGTGATCAAACCTTTCACCTCGTCATCAATGTGGTGGCTCGAGCACCACTCTGGGGGCTTCCAGTAGTAACAAAGGGATTTATTAATGAAAAGCAAAGACTGATAATTATACAGGCACAGAATACAATAAGATGGATTTTGTCTCTTCAGCTCCAGGCCCACACTGCCTGAGTCCTTGCTCCCAGGTCCCCGCACTAACTTGCTATTGGTTGGGGTTCGTGCACTCCTGTGCGATTGGATCCGAGGCAGTCACGTGGGCAGCCAGGTCTGCCCCCTAAAGGGGCCATGCTACCATAGAGCTCTAGGCTGCGTCCCGCCAAGATTACATGCTGTACTTAGGTACTAGGCCACTCAAGTCAGTTTGCTGTTACAAAGTTGATTCAGATATCCAATATCTTATACAGCTGTTCCTTGCTGCTCTAACAGTTTCCTTGTTTGTATTCCAAAGGACCTCTGAATTCGAGCTTGTCCAATACTAGGGATACTGGATTGGGTAGTGTCAGTGGCATCAGTGCCCTGTCAGGCACAGACGTGCTGTTTCCCATGAAACAAGAAGCCAATAATGTTTCAGGTGGGTAAGGGATTTATACTGGGGTAGGAGCTGCATAGTTTTGTTCCTGCCATTATTTAGAAATGGGCATTGCTGGCATGATCAACATTTATTGTCCAACCTTTAGTGATCTTTTTGGTCTTCTTCTTGAACTACTGCTGCCTGTCTGGAAGGAAAACGGAGGGAGTTGGGGTGTTGGGGATGACATAGGAAAAATAATGGGATGGGACGGGGGATGAGGATGATATGAGAGAGATTAAAATAATGGGGTGGGTATGCCGTGAGGGGTGTGATAAATGTAGAAATTTCAGATATATCTTAGGGGTGGCATGATGGAACAGTGGTTAGCCCTGCTGCCTCACAGCGTCAGGGACCTGAGATTAATTCTTCCTCTGACTGTGGGTTTCCTCCGGGTGCTCTGGTTTCCTCCCACAGTCCAAATATGTGCAGGTTAGGTGGATTGGCCATGATAAATTGTCCCTTAGTGTCCAAAAGGTTAGATGGGATGCGGGGATAGGATAGGCCTGACCCTAGGTAGGGTGCACTTTCAGAGAGTCAGTGCAGACTCAATGGACCGAATGGCCTCTGCACTATAGAGATTCTATATGTATCTGGTGCAGTCCTGGTTAAAAGTCTAAGTTAGTGTATGTACGTGTCTACTGCAGTACGGGTTTGAAAAATCTTGGTTTAAAAGACAGGCAAACACTGTGGCTACAGAAGGTGTAATTAAAGTGTCGTAAAAGTAAGATAATCATTCATTCTAACCATTCATAGAGTGTAGTTTACCTATATAGGGCTAATGGAATTTTGTTTAGAAAAAGAAAGTTCCCTGGGGTTTAGATAATTGTGGGGATGTGGTTAGCCTTAGTAAGGTGGTCATAACCCTGTTAGTGAGATAGAGATGGTGTAGTTAATGGGAGGAGCCAGGGACTGAAAGTTAAACAGTAGTTTGAGACCGACAAGAATCTGCAGACTGTTTCCTGAATGATCTCTCGCTCAAAGCAATCTCTTCTAGACATCTCTATACAGCAACTTTCCTGTGTTTGCTAACAGTATTTAAAGGTGGTTTTTGACCCGAGATATGTTGTGCTTGATTGAAGATAAAAAAAATATATCAGTTAGGAGTTAGTGTTTCATTTTATTGTTAAGCCTTGTTTAGCTTGTAATTGTAAGCTATTTCTTGTATGATGTTAAAGTTAGCTTAATACTGTGTTAATAATAAAGATTGTTTTAATATATCAAATCTCTATTGTGCATGGAGTCGCTCTTGGAGTGAAGCATCTTTTCCTCACAGTCTTAAAAATTAAATAAACTATTGGAGTTTCCGTCCAGGTGTCTTAGAAACTGGTGGGGTCTGCTATGGGATGGTAATAGAGGAATAACATGGGAAGAAAATAATGGTGCAGGCTGACGAGTTATGGAAATAGAGTTGCAATAAAGACACTAATTTCACAGCAAATGTTATACAGTTTTTTTTGCTCATTGTATATTAATTGGGTGTTTAAGTGAGTTGAGGGGTGGGCATTAACTGGGGGTTCCAGTTCTATCCTTCACTACCTGCCAATCTGAGTTGCAAGAAAGGAGACGCTATCAAGGAGGGGGAGAAGGTGAATGAAAGAAAGAGAAAAAGACTTGAAGAACTGAATAGATGGCAGGAAAAGAAAAGGTGAGATTAGAGGAATGAGGGAGGAGAAGAGAGAGGTGGTTAAAGGCACTGTGGCAGCATGAAATGGCGAGAAGAAAAGAGGTTTCAGCAAGCACAGGGAGATTGGCGAATGGGATGGTACATGTTAGGAAACTGGAATCAGAGCTTTCTATGATCTCATGTTTGCTAGGAAGAGAAATAGAAAGTGGGAGAGCGTCCAGGAATGTGTCAAAATATTCAAGTCCAGAGGTAACAAAAGTATGAATGAGAGTTCCAGCAGCAGACGAGCTGAGACAGGGCAATGGTGGGGCAATGCAATGGAGGTGGACATGGGCATTTGTCATGATGACGTGGGTTAAATATAACATCAAAGTTGTGATCAGTCTGATTCCATCTCGGACAACTGTCAGAGGACAGGGAGGGTGTCAGTGACTTCCAAATAAATTCCATGGTGGGGACCATGACATTCGTCCTCCAAATATTTGATGAATGACCATTTAGGAGAGGATATCAGAGGGTTTCTGGAATCTGAAAAACTCTGCCCATCTACTGGAGGGAAAATGAAAGAACTGGGGACCATTTGACTCGTACCAAACTCACGCTGACTGTGTCAATGTTTTCTCACAACCATAGAATGTGAAGATCAGAAGGAAGTCTTCCTGAGTTTCACCGGAGCACCAGAAGTTACAGCACTCTTTGATCGAAGCCCAGGCTTTGGGACAAGGCAGCCCATCATTCCAGTGACTGACCATGGGAGACTGGAAGCAGAGACAGATGGTGAGTCTAGAAAGGAGCAGTATGAATGGAGAGTTCAACAACTGCTTGGGCCACAACAAATAGAGATCCAGGGATATCGAAGTGACACCAATACTATAGACAGCATTCGTACAGAAGACTTTGCTTTGTGCTTTAATGAAGGGATGGTAGATCCTACACTGAACTTTGACACTGAACCAGACGGTGAGGGTTCATTCATGAGCAGTAATTCCTTCAGTGTACAGCCTCAGGAATCTGCTGGCCTTTACCTAGAACCTAATTCCCAACAAGGAAATCTGGGAAGTGAAGTCTCTGGCCATCCTCTGGAATGGAATCTATTCAGAAGGAAAGAATGCAGTAGAGATTGTGCTCAACTTGACCACATGTCCAGGCAAGATCGTTGTGGGGCTCTTTCAAAAACCTCTGCAAGAATTCACCCGGCTCAGAGTTTAACTAGCGCAGAGAAGGATGAGTTTGATGAGTGTGCCTCTTCTCATGGTAATGAGGATGACACTGTGGCTGATGGACCTGTCAATTCTACAGCTCCGAGGTTAAATGTTGTACAACAGTTTCGAGAGGAATTAGAACATGTTCTGCAAAGGACTAGGTCACAGGCTGGACCCCCATGGGCAGAGCAGGCAGCTTCCAGGGCTTTGACTCTAAGGACCGAAAGTATTGAGTCTTTAGGCGGCAGGATTTCAAAACTCAGCCAGATCAATATGTCAGAGAAATCATCACAGCAAAGGAACTTCCCTTCCAGAAACAGAATCCAAGTGGTAAACCCATCCAGGGAATCTCCTGTAAGCCCAAATCCACTGAAGGGAAATGGATTGATGACTAGCTCTTCCCCAGGTGTGATAATCCAAGAAGATCTGGAAACTAATTTTGGGGATATTGGAATGAAAATGAAGGGGGCACTGAAGAGCCAGCCAGAGAGTCCAGAGAGGCGAGGTAGAGACAATAACCCTGGGGCACAGAGCCTCTCAATAGGAGATCCCGCCAACCTGATCCCAATCCAACGGGAGAGCTCAGCACTCAGTCACAAGCTTCTGCTATCCAATTCAGAGGACAACCAGCAAGGTGTTGCGATGGTGAATGGAACCACCTCCGCATGCTACACGGCACCTGCTTTGGTGCCTCACTGTACACCACGTGTCAGTGCAGGAAATACAAACTATTCAGCTAAAACAAACACTTCACGCCAGTGGAATAGGACAGCCAGTGCGCACATTGACTTTCAATCTCAGCCGCTGGCAGTTGAAAGTTGCAGGAGAAACCCAGTGTGTCCATCTGGATCTGTCTCACCGCCAGGCTGTTCCTTCTGGAAGGGTAGCAGCGGCAGCGAGCTGGCTCCAGATCACCGCTCAAACATTGCACGCTCTGCACTGCATCCCAAGAGGAGGATGCAATTGCCAGATTTATCACAGGGCAAGCTGACTGGCTTCATCAACATAACCACAGCTAAACGGACACATGCGCGAAGCAACACAGATGGTGGTTACAGAGAGGAATTGGGAAGCCATGGACTGGGAAGAAACAGAGCTAAACTACTTTCACATCAGACTGGTAAGTTGCAACTATTTCTAAACAAATCTCTGCCACTGCTTATGCAACGTTCTTTATAATTATGTTAATACATTACATAATCACAGCTAATCATAGACTTCAATGTTTTTTTTCCCACAAAATCCCCATATCCCTTTATGCCATTGATAATTATAAATCTGTCAATCTTTGTTTTGAACATATTCAATGACAGAGCTTCCACAGCCCTCTGGGGTAGAGAACTCCAAAGATTCACAACCCTCGGAATAAAAAAATCCTCTTTCAATATTTTATAAGTTTCAATGAAATCACCTCTCATTCTTCAAAGCGTTAGAGATTACGGGCTCAGTTTTCCAAATTGCTCTCCGTAGGATAGTCTTGCCATGGGACTCGCTGGAGCAGAGAAGATTGAGGGGGCAACCTGATCGAGATGTACAAGGTTATGAGGGGCATGGACAGGGTGGATAGGGAGCAGCTGTTTCCTTTAGTTGAAGGGTCAGTTATGAGGGGACACAAATTCAAGGTAAGGGGCAGAAAGTTTTGGGGGGATTTGAGGAAAAACATTTTTAGCAAGAGGGGGTGATGGTCTGGAATGCACTGCCTGGGAGGGTGATAGCGGTGGGTTTCCTCACATCCTTTAAAAAGTACCTGGGTGAACACTTGACACATCATAACATTCAAGGCTATGGACCAAGTGCTGGCAAATGGGGTTAGGCAGGCAGATCAGTTGTTTTTCATGCATCAGTGCAGACTCAATGGGCCTCTTCTGCACTGTATTATTCTGTGAGTATTCTGTGATTCATCCTGGGGACAAGTCGGGTGAATCTTTGTTATACTCCCTCTATGGCAATCATCCTTCCCAAGATAAGGGAACCAAAATTGCACACAGTACATCAAGTGCAGTCTGAGCAAGGTTCTATACAATTAAAGCAAGACTTTTCTGCTCATATACTCAAATCCTCTTGTGATAAACTTGCCGTGAGCTTTCTTAATTGCTTGGTGTTAGTTTTCAGTGACTTGCTGACTGGGAAACCCAGGTCTCTTTGTATCTCTACATTTCCTAATCCCATGCCATTTAAGACATACCCTGCACATCTGTTCTGCCTACCAAAGTGGATAACCTCACATTTTTCCACATTATATTCATCTGACATATTTTGCCTACTTTGTTCTCTAAATTCCCTTGAAGCTGCTGTTGTGCTTTCTTTTATTTGATCTTTTCTGTGGCTCTGTTCTAATTATGGCAATCAGTGAGTTTGCCCTTCTTTCTGTGTTATCTATGTCCTAATGCTTAAAGTCGCCAGGTATCAAATGATACCACAAGTTTCAACCGGCTATCAATCAAAGAGCCAAACACCAGTTAGTTAATTCAAGGTCAAGGGTACTTTATTTACACACAATTAGTCATGCAACATAAACACTACTAGTTAACTACACCTATCGACTAAGACAACCTGTACTTAACTTTGGGCACCCAGCTTAGGTCAGAAAACAGTGGCCGCCGTTCAATTCTGGATCTATCGGGTTCGAAGGAGTAACTGCTGCTCAGCTGGGCATGTCCTTCTGGTAGTGGGCGTTGAACTTCAACTCACTTCTGGTGTTGCTGCACTTGGCGATAGCTGTGACCGGGGTACCAAGGCCAAGAGGGAGCGAACATATGGCAAACTCTTCTTCTTATACTCGGGGGTTTTTCGCGCTCTTTTGGGCGGTCCTTCGATTTGGGCCTTACTAATTGGGTGATCCCTGATCACTCTGTTCGATTCCTTAGCCAATAAGTTTGCGGGGATCTGGTTGGCTGGGCGTGTCCCAAGCGGTCACTGACCCCATTGTTTGCGTTTCCCTTGAACAGGGAGTGGCGCCAAAATGTCTGGGACTGTCCCGGTTGCTTGAGTACCAGTCCTTTGTTTTGGTGAAGATGGGCCATCAAATGTTAATCGGCCCCATTAAAATGGTAATTGGACGAAGTTTCGTTAACGTCTGGACTTTTTGCTGACAAATATGCATTTCAGGCTCTGAGCCTGTCTGAGTCTTGGCTTGTCCATTTTATCCGCCAGGCTTTGCGAGTTTCTCTGTGCCTAGTTGGAAGTGGCCATCCCAAATGGCTACGCTGCTTTACATCTTCCTCACTGCACAGATTCCCACCTAGCTTTGTGTCATCCATGAACTTGGAAATATTACATTTTGTTCCCACATCCAAATCTTTGATTATATTTTATGAACAACTGGGGTCCAAGTACTGATCCTTGCAGTACCCCACCAGTCACACCTTGCAAACAAGTAAATTATCTGTTTATTTCTACCCTCTTTGGTCTGCATGTTTGCTAATCCTTAATCCAGGCCGATATATGACCTTTTACCCAATATGCTAATCAACGTCCTGTGGGGAAATTTATCCAGAGCCTTCTGAAAATCCAAGTATATTAAATCAATCAACTCCCCTTTATCAATTCTTAGTAACTTACTCAAATAAACTCCAACAGGTCTGTCAAACATGATTTTCTGTACCTAAAATCCATGTTGACGATGTCCAATGTGATCATTATTATCGAACTGTCCATTTAGTACATCCTTTAGAATAGGTTCCAGTGTTTTCCTGACTACAGATCTGTGGTTAACAGTTCTGTAGTTCCCAATTTTCTCTCTCCCTCCGTTCTTAAATAGTGGGGTGACATTTGCTACCTTCCAATCTGCAGGAACCATTTCAGAAGCTATAGAAATTTGGAAGATGGTCACCAATGCATGTGCTATCTCTACAGCAACGTCTTTCCGCTGTACTATAAGAAATATCAGGTCCCGGAGACTTATCCTTTAGTCCTATTGATTCCTCCACTACAACCTTCTTACTCATACTGATTTCCTGCAATTCCTCATTCTCCCTCATCCCTTGGATGTCTAATTCTGGGAGATTTCTTATATCTTCCTCAGTGAAGACAGTCATAAAAGAATCATTTAGCTTCTCGGCCATTCTCTATTCCCCGTATTAAATTCTTCCTTTTATTTTATTATTTTTACGGAAGGTGAGCTTTGCTGGCTTGGCTAGCATTTATTGTGTATCCCTAACTGCCGTCACCTGTTTTTTGAAAATATTTTAATTAAACTTTTAACATTTTATATCAAAAATTTACAAAGCCAAACAAAACGAACACATGTACTGACAAGAAAAAATTCCAAATGACGATAACAACAATATGCCCCCTTAGAAATACAACCCCCCCCCCTCCCCATACAAACAACCAAAAGTGACCAATTCCTTAAAGTACAATATGAACGGGTGCCATCTACAGTAGAATCCATTAATTGACTCCCTCACAATTAACTTGACCGTCTTGAGGTACAGAAACTCCATCGTCACCGAGCCGCACTGAAGCACTAGCTGGCCTCCCCTGCCTCCAACTCGGTAGAATCCGCTGCTGAGCAATCAACGAGATGAATGCCAGAGCATCCGCCCTGCACCCAGCCTTAACTCTGGCTGGTCTGACACCTCAACATTTCGTCGGACCGAACAGCAGAGAGGCCATCACTGGCCTTCCAAACTAGAACCTTTGCAAGACCACGGTTCCATCCGCACCCAAGTAATTTCCTGGTCACCACACCATCCCAAAACCTTCTCCACATTGGCTTCCCAATCATAAAACATCAAATTTGGCAGCGCCAGCACCTCCGCCTGCCTATCCCTCTGTAGGACCCCCTTCTGAATCCAAAGAGTTCTCCCTGCCCATATGAAACCATTATGAGCCATTCCATTTCTCAGAAAAAGACTTGGGTAGAAAACCTGTGAGGCATTGATATATAAACCAGAATCGCGGCAAGATATTCATTTTAATGGATTGGACCCGACCTGCCAGCGACAACAGAAGGCTGTCCCACCTCTGTAGCTCCGCCCTGACCCTGCTCACCAGGCTAATTTAATTCAGTTTGCAAAGCTGTGGCCAATCCCGAGCCATGTGGACCCCCAGGTATCAGAAACTAGTCCCAGCCAAACGGAACGGCAGCACCCCAATATCAACTCTTTGCCCCGAAGGACTGACCACAAAGTATTTGCCCTTCTCAAACTTCCATTCATATTCTGAGGAGGAGCCGAACCACTTCAATATATCCATGACATCCCCCATAGCTTGCTCCAGATCCCATAGGTGTAGCAAGAGGTCATTCGCACACAGGGGCATCCTGTGTTCTATTCCACCCCTCAGAATTCCTCTCCACTTGTCTGAAGCCCTCAAAGTGATAACCAATGGCTCGAACGGCAACGCACAAAAAAGAGGAGACCTAGGACACCCCGATGCAGCCAAAATGACCCCGAATGTGTGGTGTTGGTGTTCACACCAGCAGACAGAGCTTTGTACAACAGTCATAGACATGACACAAACCCAGGACCCAGTCCAAGTCTCTCCAGAACCACAAAAGGATAATTCCATTCATCCCTATCAAATGCTTTACCTACGTCCAGAGACACGATCATTTCTGGCTCTTGCCCCTCTGCCGATGTAAGAAATACATTGAATAACCACCTCACATTGAATAACACTTTTCTGCACTTCACAAAACCTGTCTAATCTCCCTCGTTACTTCCGGAAGACAGGAATCAAACCTCAACGCGAAGACTTTAGCCTCACATCCACATTGAGCAGTGAAATTGTGCTATATGATCCACACTCTGTCAGGTCATTATCATTCTTCAGGAGGAGGGAGATGGATGCCTACCTCAATATCTCTGGGAGAGAACCCAGTGAATTGTTAAATATCCCCAACTCCAATTATCCATAAACATCTCATACAATTCGGGGCAGCACGGTGGCTCAGTGGGTTAGCACTGCGGCCTCACGGTGACGAGGTCCCAGGTTCGATCCGAGCTCTGGGTCACTATCCGTGTGGAGTTCGCACATTCTCCCCGTGTTTGCGTGGGTTTCACCCCCACAAATATGCAAGCTAGATGGATTGGCCACGCTAAATTACCCCTTAATTGGAAAAAATTGATTGGGTACTATAAATTTTTTTTTAAACAACTTCTTATAAAATTCTACTGGGAACCCATCTGGCCCCAGCACCTTTTCTGTCTGCCTCTTTCCTAAAGCTGTTCGGGCCTCCTCCAACCACAGTGGCATCTCCAACTCCTCCTACAATTCCTCTCCCACCTGGGGGAACTCCAAACCCTCTAAGAACTCTGCCATCCCCTACTCGTCCTCTGGCGGCTGGGACTTATAAAGCCACTCATAGAAGGTCCGAAAGGCCCCACCACCTTTTCTGGGGCTAGATCAACCTACCCCCTGGCTCCTGCACCTGTACATCTCCATAGCAGCCTCCAGTCACTGTAACTGCTGAGCAAACAGGTTACTAGCCTTCTCCCCATATTCATACACCGCCCGTCCCATGGACAACAGGTGGAACTGCATTTACATCTTCTTCTCGCGTGCCCATAACTCCAGAGTTGGGTAACACTCATACTCCCGATCTACACCCAGAATCCTGTCCACCAGGTCCTGGCATTTCTTCCTGGCCTCTCTATCTATGAATGCATTATACGTGATGACCTCCCCCTAATCACCGCCTTTAACACCTCCCACAAAGTAGAGGGCAAGACCAATCTGTTCTCATTCAATTCTACATACTCTTTTATGGCCCGAGAAATCTTCCCACAATATGCGATTACATTCAACCTCCTTGTGTGCGAGGTTGAGTTTGGTTCAATTTGAGGTAGTGCATATGACTCTGGCGAGAATGAACGGGTTCTTCCAGGGGGTGGCAGATGAGTGTGGGAAGTGTGGGCAAGGACCAGCAAATCACTTGCATATGTTCTGAGGCTGCGATAAGTTGGGGAGATACTCGGGTCGCTCTCAAAGATTGTGGGGGTAGAGGCCAGGCCGAACCCTATGGTGGCAATTTTTGGGGTATTAGAAATGCTGGACCTGAAGGAGAGGAGGAGGGCTGATGTTGTGGCCTTCGGCTCTCTTATTGCCTGGTGAAGGATTCTGTTGGAGTGGGGCCTGGCTGGTGAACGTACGGTTTTCTCTGGCTGGAAAAGATCAGGTTTGAGTTGAGGGGATCAGGGGAGGCTTTGAGACACAGTGGTGACTGTTCATGACCATGTTTGAAGAATTTTTGGCGTGGGAAGAGGGAGGGGAGGGGGGAGAGGGGGTGAGAAGAGAAAACTTGCACAAACTGTGAACTGTGGGGTGTGGATAATGTTTTTTGATGTATGTCTTTGTACGTTTGAATACGTTTGGATTAAATCTGTGCGGGGTCTGCACGTTCTCCCCGTGTCTGCCTGGGTTTCCTCCAGGTGCTGTGGTTTCCTCCCACAAGTCCCGAAAGACGTGCTGTTAGGACAATTGGGCATTCTGAATTCTCCCTCTGTGTATCTGAACAGGCGCCAGAATGTGGCGACTAGGGGCTTTTCACAGTAACTTCATTGCAGTGTTAATGTAAGCCTACTTGTGACAATAACGATTATTATTATTAATATTAAATACATTTTAAAAAATAGATCATACCCCATTATCTCTATCTGGGCCTTTAAATCATCTACCTCTTGGCTTCTTGTGTTAAACAATAGGTTAACAACTATTGGTAGACAATCTAGCTTACAACGATACATCCTCAGTCCAACTAGACCTGGGCACAACATCTTGACTGACACTCCAGTGCCTGACAAAGGGAGTTCTGTATTTTCAATGGTGCTGTTGTTCAGATGAGACATTACATCAAGGCTGTCCTCCTAAGAGGATGTAGTGTATCCCATGGAACTATATAGACGAAGATTATCCAGGTGAGGTGGCCACTCTTTATCCTTCAACAGACACCTAAAACAGCAGATGATCTGGCCATAATCACTTGCTCTTTGTGGGACTTTGCTGTGTACAGATTGCCTGCTCTGTTTATACCTTTACAACAGTGACTGCTAACGGCTGTCAAATGCTTTCGGATGGCCTGAGATAGTGAAAGGTACAAGAAAAATGCAAGTCTTTGTTAAGCCACCAGTAAGTGCCAAAGAGCCGCTGTTGTCATTGCACCAGTGTTCCTTCCTGATGCTGCGCCTGCTCAGATCCTGAAAGATTGTTGAGCATTTGTTGTACTGCACCTGAATGCTGGGTGTGTCCATATCCAATCCCTTCAAAGTGTGTGAGCATTTGACCAACAAAGTGCAATCAAACTGAGTCGCGCAACTGAACAAAACCAAAATACCGCAGCTGCTAGAAATCTGAAATAGAAACAAAAGATGCTGGAAATATACAGCTGCTCTGGCAGCATCATTGGACAGAGAATGTGAGCTGACATTTCAGGCCGATCACCTTTTATCAAAGCTGTTCTTACAAAGGCTCATTGATCTCAAAAATTCACTCTGTTTCACGCGTACAGATGCTGTTGGAACCCCTGAGTGTTTCCACCTTTTTCCATTTTTATTACACGCAGTAATTACCCTGAGTTATGGTCTTTGTTGTGCATGAAGCAATTACCATAAAGAGGGTCTTTGAGAGGGTTTTACTGTTGTCGTCTTACTTTGCAGGAGAGCTTGATGCAAGCATGAGCGGAAGGCATGCTGGGAAGAAATGCTGCAACCCCAGGAGGGAGCCGGGCAGGTCTGAGAAATATAATGCACAAAGAATTTGTCCAATTCAATAAAATGTTCATCCTTCATTTCTGTATGTGAGGGTGTCAGTGCTTTCAGCAGAATTCCCACTCCCTCAATCCAAAATGCACTTATATGATGCATTTCATTTCCTTCAGCTGTGGAGATATCATGGAACATAGTCAGTGTTGCTCGGACTGTTGTTGTGTCTGTATTGCTATAGTTGTTGTCTCTATATGTTGGGACTTGCTATCGTGGACTGTGGTGGCTGCTGTACTGTGAGAGAGACAGTGAAGAAACTTTACTCTGTATCATTATAACTGTGCATTAAACAATTCAGAGGAATCTGCACCCTGCCCATATATCCAGCCCCTATTGTGCATGACAGAAGTGTTTCAAAAGTGAAAAATGGCACCGTGTTCATTCCCAATACGGACCCTGCCCATGATATGCTGACAAATGTGTGACTACAAAATCGCAAAACGACATTTCTGGATTATTGTCTTTGCTTCGTGGATGAATGAAGCAAAGCTTGATGTTTGAAGTTAGTCAGGTACAGTGAATTCTTCCTTCCTTGTGCCACCCAAATCCTGAAAGCAAATTTTTAAAAAGCAGTGGAATCTACTGACCGGCTGGACATTCCATGTCATGTCATGACAATTTGTTGCAAAATCAAGGTATTAGGTGAAAACTCAAGTTGTCAATTTATTTCTCATGCAATGTCTACCTTATTATCCAGTTGAACATTTGCTGTAGAACGTTGTCAACACTGATGCTACCCCTAAGGAGATGAAACGTGTCTATTTTACATCATGTTACGTTGTGTTGGCAGAGTCTGTTTGTAGCTGGTGAATGAGGGTGTGGGGGTTGGCAGGATTTACTGTGCTGGCCTGGACTTAGTGAGCCAAACGGCCTCCTACTGGGGTGGAATGACCATGGTTTGTGACTGTGGTGCTGAGATTGCTTGTTCCACTTGTTCCAGGGACAAGAAAAAGATGGTGGATGAAGAAGACTTTGAACATTTCTTCAGGGAGTCAGGCAGCAAGTGGACTACCAGCAGACCCCCTAAATCGGATCCCAGCTTGAAAGAGTGGGCGGGTCACATCTGGAATTGGAACGGAGCGCCCAAGATGATCAGCTCTACCAGGGTGCTGTGCATTCCTCTTTTACACTGTCTTACAGAATCACCACAGTTTATTATAATTATGAATAGAACACAGCGGCATAACAGGCTGACATTGCTATGCAGTAAGATTGGACTTTATCGCAGTAATCCTCCATATCCTAAGTAAATCCAGGACTTTCATATCCTAAGTTATTGATCTTCTGAGTGAGGCTGTACAGAGGACAGAAGGAAAACTTGGAAAATTGGACAAAGGAGTTCACTAAGCCGGGTAGCTCTCACTGACCTTCTGGAAGACAGTTTCAGAATGGCATTGACAGAAGCCTGGAAGTGGCACTCGGGCACCTGGGAGTGGCAGAAACAATGGCCTGGGATTAGTGACAAAAGGGGCGTTGACAGGAGCCTGGGAAAGGCAGTTAAAGAGATCTGGGCCTGTCTCTCTCAATATTGAGAGACACGTGTGAGTGACATTGAGGTGCCTGAGGCTTTGAAAGGAATCTGGGACAGCAGCTACAGACCTGCAGGCATGAGATTGACCTGCCTGAGAATATGTTGGCCTTCCTACACCCCCAATCATCAAGGTATGTGTGACACAGGAAGATCCGAGAAAATGGGAAGCCTATTGTAGCTTGGAGAAGAGAGAGGTTCGTACTTAAAAAAAGATTGAGAAACTGGACAGAACTCAGATACCTGTGTCATTGACTAATCTGCACTCTGACCTCTGCAAGTGCCCCTTCTGAACTTGCTGCTCGAGTGAATGCACGTGGTTCATTCCTAGGCCAGTATTTTTTCCTCTTGCTGCACTTGCTTTGATGCATTATCCTGAGCTGGCACTTTCCCCAATTAGGAAGCTGCTGATGCAAAGTTGCACTCTACTGTTTAATAAGAAGGGGCTTAGTGAATTCCTTTGCCCAGTTTTCCAAGTTTTTCTTCTATCCTCTGTACAGCCTCACTCAGAAGATTAATAACTTAGGATATGAAGGTGATGTGGACCTGCTGACCCCCACACCCTCATTCAACAGGGGTAGCACAGTAGCACAAGTGGATAGCACTGTGGCTTCACAGCGCCAGGGTCCCAAGTCCGATTCCCCGCTGGGTCACTGTCTGTGTCCGTGGAGTCTGCACGTTCTCCCCGTGTCTGCGTGCGTTTCCTCCGGGTGCTCTGGTTTCCTCCCACAGTCCAAAGACATGCAGGTTAGGTGGATTGGCCATGTTAAATTGCCCTTAGTGACGAGAAAGATTAGGAGGGGTTATTGGGTTACGGGGATAGGGTGGAAGTGAGGGCTTAAGTGGGTCGGTGCAGACTCGATGGGCTGAATGGCCTCTTTCTGCACTGTGTGTTCTATGTTCATGTTTGTTCCTGGATTTTCTTAGAATATGGAGGATTGACATGACAAACTCCAATCTTACTGCATAGCGATGTCAGCCTGTTATGGCGGTGTGCTCTATTCATAATTATCATAAACTGTGGTGATTCTGAATCATAAATTAGAATGTCATACAGTATACAGGTACTTTGTGCCAAGCTGTTCATGCTGACTGATTTGCTGGTTTCAATGCAGTGTCCACTGGCTCTGAGGAGTTCAAGGCGATGTCAGCAGTTTGATGCCATTCGCACTGACGAAGCACAGTTAGAGCAATCCACTGTGAAATTGCAGCAAGTAAGTCATGGTCCTGGAAATGTGCAAGGACAGCTGATCCATCTAGTTCGGCAACACCTTAAATGATACAGATATAGACAGTTGTGGCGGAAGCTAGTTTGCCACTTGCTACAATTACATTTTGTGCTTCTGGGTTGAGTGCTTATTGCACCTACACCTCAGTGGGGTCTGGGAGTCTACAGATGAATGCCTGACTAGAGCCGTGTGTTTGCATGGAAATCAATGGGAGTGTCTGCTACATACATGCGCATACACACGCGCACACACACAAAGAATGAACCAGCTCATGTTTAGGAACATAGGGACAGGAGTGGGCAACTTGGCCAGTGGAGCCTGAGGCTGTTTGTATAGATTATTTCATAAAGCTCTGAAATGTTCTACAGCCAATGAAGTATTCCATTACTGAAATACCTTCACTGTAGAAAATGGAGCAGTTAATTTATGCACAGCCAGGTCCCACAAACATCAGTGTGGCAAACAACCTAATTTTAAAAAAATTGACTTTTAATGAGAAATAAGTTTTGGCCAGGATGTCGGGTAGTGTTCTCCTGCTGTTCTTTGAATAGTGCTTTGGGCCGGCGGGAGCAGGCGGCGCGAGCGGGCCCTGGGGTTCTGGGGGGGGCGCGGGGCGATTGGACCACGGGGGGGGGGGTGACCCCACAGTGGCCTGGCCCGCGATCGGGGCCCATCGATCGGCAGGCGGGCCCGTGCCGTGGGGGCACTCTTTTTCTTCCACTGCCGCCAGGGCCTCCACCATGGCGGAGGCGGAAGAGACCCCCTCCACTGCGCATGCGCCGGTGGTGACGTCAGCGACGCTCCGGCGCATGCGCGGACTCACGGCGACCGGCGAAGGCCTTTCGGCCAGCCCCAATGCCGATCGGCGCGGCGCCAAACGCCGTTGGCGCCAGTCGGTGGAGTGGGAGCCACTCCGGCGCGGGCCTAGCCCCTAAAGGTGCGGAGAATTCCACACCTTTGGGGAGGCCCGACACCGGAGTGGTTGGCGCCACTCCACTACGCCGGGACCCCTCGCCCCGCCGGGTAGGGGAGAATTTCGCCCCATATGTCCATAACCAGTGCCTTCAACTTAAATAAGGACAATTATAATGGTATGGGGGAGGAGTTGTCTAATATGAACTGGGTAAACAAGCTAAGATGCAGATCAGTAGATGAGCAGTGGCAGATGTTCAAACAGCTGGTCCATAATGCTCAGCAGGAGTTTATTCCAGTCAAAAAGAGGGATACTACGAGAAGGAGGCAAAATCCATGGTTAACAAAGGAGGTCACGGAAAACATCAAATTGAAAAGCAGGATATACAAAGTGGCAAGGGATAGTGGTAGTTCAGAGGACTGGGAAGTTTTTAGGATCCAGCAGTAAAAAATTAAAAAGCTCATAAGGGAGAAAATTTATTTTGAGAGAAAACGTGCATGCAGTGTAAAAACGAACAGCAAGAGTTTCAATGGATATGTAAATAGGAAGCGGGTGGCTAAGGTAAATGTGGGATCTCTACTGAACGAGGTTGGTGAATTAATAACAGCAAACAACAGAAATACATTTTTTGCATCAGTCTTCACCGTGGAAGACATTATAAGAATCCTTAAGATCTCAGATGGGCTGATTTCAAATAATGTGGTAGAAATTACAAGGGTTAGAGTATTAGAGAAACACAAGGGGCTAAAGATGGACACGTCACCAAGACCTAATGTACTGCACAGTAGAGTTTTAATGGAAGTGGCTACAGAGATAGTGGACCCATTATTTGAAATTTTTCGTAACTCGCTAAATTCCAGGAGGGTACCAGAAGATTGGAAAAGAGACAATATGACTCCCTTGTTCAAAAAGGTAGAAAGACAGAAGGCAGGGAACTATAGGCCAGTTAGTTTAACAGCTGTTATTAGAAGGACACTGGGTCAATAATCAGAAGAAGAAATAAAAAATAGCTAATCGTTTAGGACAGCTGAATATAATCAAACCTAATCAACATGGATTTATGAAAAATTTGTTTGACAAATTTGCTTGAATTCTTTGAGTCTGTACCAGGAAGAGTAAATAGAGGGGAACCTGTAGATGTAGTGTATTTAGATTTACAAAAGGCATTTGACAAGGAGTCACATAAGAGGCTGGTGCATAAAATAAAAGCTCATGGCATGGGTTGAAAACTGGCTGTGACATAGAAAAGAGAGTTAGAATAAATGGGTCCTTTTCAGAGTGGAAAGATGTAGCTAATGGAGAACAATCCCTCGACCCTTAACCCAGGAAACCCCAGAGTTCGATCCGAGGATGACACTGACTTCCTGTCACAGCTGTCTCCAACACCCTCCACCGTCAACATGGTTTTGTGAAGGGTAGGTCATGCCTCACAAACCTCATTGAGTTCTTCGAGAAGGTGACCAAACAGGTGGATGAGGGTAAAGCAGTTGATGTGGTGTATATGGATTTCAGTAAAGCGTTTGATAAGGTTCCCCACGGTAGGCTATTGCAGAAAATACAGAGGCGTGGGATTCAGGGTGATTTAGCAGTTTGGATCAGAAATTGGCTAGCTGATAGAAGACAAAGGGTGGTGGTTGATGGGAAATGTTCTGACTGGTGTCCAGTTACTAGTGGTGTACCACAAGGATCTGTTTTGGGGCTGCTGTTGTTTGTCATTTTTATAAATGACCTGGAGGAGGGCGTAGAAGGATGGGTGAGTAAATTTGCAGATGACACTAAAGTCGGTGGAGTTGTGGACAGTGCAGAAGGATGTTACAAGTTACAGAGGGACACAGATAAGCTGCAGAGGTGGGCTGACAGGTGGCAAATGGAGTTTAATTTTGGTGATTCATTTTGGAAGGAATAACAGGAAGTCAGAGTACTGGGCTAATGGTAAGATTCTTGATAGTGTAGATGAGCAGAGAGATCTCGGTGTCCATGTCCATAGATCCCGGAAAGTTGCCACCCAGGTTGAGAGGGTTGTTAAGAGGCGACAGTGTGTTAGCTTTTATTGGTAGAGGAATTGAGTTTCGGAGCCATGAGGTCATGTTTCAGTTGTACAAAACTCTGGTGCGGCCGCATTTGGAGTATTGCGTGCAGTTCCCGTCGTCACATTATAGGAAGGATGTGGAAGCATTGGAAAGGGTACAGAGGAGATTTACAAGGATGTTGCCTGGTATGGAGGGAAGATCTTACGAGGAAAGGCTGAAGGACTTGAGGCTGTTTTCGTTAGAGAGAAGAAGGTTAAGAGGTGACTTAATTGAGGCATACAAGATGATCAGAGGATTGGATAGGGTGGACATTGAGAGCCTTTTTCCTCGGATGGTGATGTCCAGCATGAGGGGACATAGCTTTAAATTGAGGGGAGATAGATATAGGACAGATGTCAGAGGTAGGTTCTTTACTCAGAGAGCAGTAAGGGTGTGGAATGTCCTGCCTGCAACTGTAGTGGACTTGCCAACACTAAATGCATTCAAATGGTCATTGGATAGACATATGGATGATAAGGGAATAATGTAGATGGGGTTTGGAGGGATTTCACAGGTCGGCGCAACATCGAGGGCCGAAGGGCCTGTACTGCGCTGTCATGTTCTATGTACATAGGGATCAGTTCTTGGCCTGCAATTATTCACTATTTCGATTAATGACCTGGAGGAAGGAACAGAATGTAAGGTTTCCAAAGTTGCCGATGATACAAAAACAGATGGAAGGGCAAGTTGTGATGAGGATATTGTGATTCTGTAACAGGAAATAGGTAGATTGGGTGACTGGGCGAAAACCTGGCAAATGGAATTTAATGTGGGGAAATGTGAGGTCATGCACTTTGGTAGGAGGAATCGAAAGACAGATTCTTATCGAAATGGAGAGAGACTGTAGGTGAGTGAAGTACAGAAGGATCTAAGTGTTCTCATTAATGAATCACAAAATCTAGCAGGCAGGTCCAACAAATAGTTAAGAAGGCAAACGGTATTTTGAGCTTTATTGCAAAGGGATTAGAGTTTAAAAATAGAGAGGCTTTGTTGCAATTGTACAGGGTGTTGGTGCGACCTCACTTGGAATACTCCGTACCGTTTTGGTCTGCTTGCCTAAAAAAGGATATACAGTAGTAACATTGGAGGCAGTCCAAAAGAAATACACCAGGCTAATTCCTGGGGTTATAGGGTTGTCCTATCAAGAGAGACTAAATAGACTGGATCTGTATTCCTTGGAGTTTAGAAGAGGGGTGACCTTATTCGAACAAATACGATCCTGAGGGTTTTTGGTGAGATATTTTCACCAGTCGGAGAGTCTCGAACAAGGGGACACAGCTACAAGATAAAGGGCCAGTCATTTAAAACTGAGGTGCATGGAAATTTATTTTTGCAGAGAGGTCTCTGGTATTCCCTGCCCTGGAGGGTGGTGGAGGCTGGATCATTAGAAGTATTTAAAGTGTAGTGCTCACCAATTAGTGTTCCCGAATATACATTATTCCAATTTTTGGACTGGGGAGGTGGTGGGGACTCCCCCTACTTTGGTAGAGGGAGGCCATGCTTTGGTATCCTCTGTTCCATCTCCCTAATGTTATCATTGATTAAAAAATAGAATGCCTTAAAAAAAAAATTTTAATAAAAAAAATAATAAAAAAATATAAAATAAAATAAAAATAAAAAAAAGAAGTATTTAAAGTGGAGGTGGATAAATATTTGATAGATTATGGAATGGAAGGCAATGGGGAAATGGTGCAGAAAAGGAGTTGAGGCCGGCATAAATCAGCCATATCTGATTTTGCTCAGCGTGCTCTGACAGGATGGAACAGTAAAGTGAATCGCAAGATAATTTGTACAAAACAGGAAAGGTATACCCATCACTGCAGGCCTTGTGAAATTAATGGTGGCCACTCCTTTCTCTTCTGTTCCCAGCATGTCAAGCATGATGTTCACTCCCTGAAGGAGATTACAGAGGAAAGTCAACAGGACACAATGGCCCTGGAATCCCGACAGAGAGAGGCACAGAATGAAGCCTACAAAGCCAGGTGCTGCAATATTCCATTATCCATCTAGAAGTCAACAAGTAAATGGTTAGAATGAATAATTATCTCAGTTTTACGACACCTTAATTCTTGCCTGACTCAGAAGGTTGTGGGTTCAAATCCACTTCAGAGACTTCAGGATAGAATCTAAGCTGATGTTCCAGTGGGTACTAAGGGACAGTCAAGAGATTTTGGGTGGAATTTTCTCAAAAGTTGGCAGACTGGCACTGGGTGTAAAACCGGTGAGGAACCCACCAGTGCCAGTGACTGAGCCCGCCCCGCCAGCAACTTAGGGCTCCCTGCATGTATTTTAAGCCAAGGGTTTTAATAACATTACTACACCAAAACATAAACTATAACATGTAACAATTTCCTGCATTCATCACAGAAGCCATCACATGCTTACCCAGCGCTGCTGTCTCTTCACTTTCCACTTCTGTATTATTACCTGTGGTGTACAGAATATAATCTGAAAGGCTGTTGTGAATACGAGCCTCCTTAGACTCGTGAACTTGAATGCAAGGGAGTAAAAGTCTCAAAAAAGACTTTCAGTTATATAGCACCTTTCACAACCACAGGATGGTAAATGGTACTTTACAGCCAGTGAAGTACTTTTGACTTGATGTCAGTGTGGTAATGTAGCAGAACCAAGTTGTGCACAGCAAGCGCCGATGATATAATGATGGGATAATCTATTTTTGGTGATGTCGACTGAGGGATAAGTTTTAACCTGGACCCAGTAGAGAACTCCCATGTTCAGAATAATGCCACAGATCTTTTTCATCTCCCTGAGAGGATAGATCGGTCCTCTGTTTAATATACCATCTGAAAGATTATGGGATTTTGCACTCATATTTTTGGAGAACAGGATCAGAGGTGGGTGTGGGATGTCCCATGGGCATCTCTAAACGCAGTTTATGCCGATGGGATTTCCTGTTTGATTCCACCTGCCCCATGCCAATGATATAATGGGATCTCCATTTGAATACATTTAACTGTAATTATCAGGCCCATATGCCTGATAGTGCCACATCCCTCTTCTCCCCCAAGTTAATTTGTCTATTCATGTCAGTATGGGGGGGAGGAGAAAGGGGAAATGTGAATCACGACAGGTCCTCTGGCCACGTCCCTGGCAAGCTGAACCCGCTAGAGGTGCGCAGGTGAGTACCCATGCTTGGGCATTGCCCCCGGCACGGCACCCTAGGAGGGGATGTTGCGTGGCTGGCGGTTCTGATGGGGGGGGTACTCTTTTTTAATTTTAGGTATCTGGACACCCTAGGTTGCTGGCGGGGCGGGCTCAGTCACTGGCACTGGTGGGTTCCTCACCAGTTTTACACCCAGTGCCAGTCTGCCAACTTTTGAGAAAATTCCACCCAAAATCTCTTGACTGTCCCTTAGTACCCACTGGAACATCAGCTTAGATTCTATCCTGAAGTCTCTGAAGTGGATTTGAACCCACGACTTTCTGAGTCAGGCAAGAATTCTGCCCAATGGAGCCTTTGCTGACAGCTGAAAGAGTGTAGCCGGTGGCTTATCCAATGGTGCAGTCTGTTGTGATGTGTCGATAGGCCTGCCTTAAGATTTCTATTTGCACTGGGCTGGAGGATAACACCTGAGAATTTGCGAAGGGGTGAGAGCTGATGATACTGGAGCTGCACAATGGCACAGAATGGCTTCTATACCGGGAATGTCCCACTGAGCTGCTCCCTCTTTCTCTTTCTATGCCTCAGTACAGAGCTGGTGGTGCCAGAGTTTAAGCGAGATGGCTATCTGCAGGAGCTGCGAGACTTTGAAGTAGAACTTGACCTGCTGGAGCACCGCAGCGCCGTGAGTACGAGCAGTGAACAGGGGAGGATACAGAAACAGGTGCATGACCCTCATGAAATGGCTGTGTTTCTTAAAGCCACACACTGATGCTTATTTCTATTTTAGTCAGTTAGTTGAGATGTACAACAAACTTGCAAATTCACCATTATCTTAGAATCCTAGAATTTCATGGCACTTAACAAGACTACTTGGCTCATTTCTCTGTACCTGTTTTCTAAAAGAACTGTGCATTTTTACCATTCCTCTGTTCTTTCCACAGTCCCTTTTGAGATTTTATCTTTCAAATAGCTATCCCCTTACCCTTTTGAAAGTTGTTATGGATTCTGCATCCGCCACTGTTTCTGGTGGGACTTTCATATCCTAACAACACTGTGTGAAAACCTTTCCTATTGCTGCTGATCATAATTGTGCCTTCAGGTGACGGACCACCTCCTCCTTCAGGTACCAAGTCCTAAGAGGGTATTGGCGACCATGAACTTCCATTGGATTGGTCCATGATTATGCTTGGCAAAGTACTGCAGTGGTTTGCTGTTGGCATCTGCAGTATGGATGACCAGGAAACTCTCCCTCTCTTACCGCCTGCCATTGGGCGTATTGTAAGGATTTAAAGGCTGATGATCAACCTGGGACTTGAACCTAGAGCTTCTGGCACAGAAGTATAGGGATGCTATCACTGCGCCACAAAATCTCCTTCTGGCCTTGACACCCTTTCTAAAGTTTGGCTTTCAAACCTGGATCCTAACTGTGACATAACCAATAATTTCTGCAGAATTAGTATTACCCCTTTGCTTTTATGTTTTATAGCCCTAACTATAAAACCAAGGATACATTTTTATTTGACCTCACACACACTTTATTATGGTATTTTCCCACTATCTGATTTTTCTCCAGACCAATTGAAGGCAGATAGATGATCTGCTCACAGGCCTCATTCCATTGCCCTGCCCTTTTCCACCTTGCTGCCACGACCCTTCCCTAGTTGTGCTCCCTCTACCAAAGATTGTGTAATTTTTCTCTTTGTGTGTCTCAACTCCATTTCCCCTCCCACAGATCGCAGCACTCAATAAGGAGCGTGATGACTTAAGGGCACATTTGCGGCAGCTGCAAAGCAGCCTGACCATCCTGGAGCATCAAGATTTGGACCAGGGGCTCAGGAGCATGAAGGAGGAGTTATTCACAGAGCAGCAGAGCACCAGAATCAGGATCGAACAACTGCAGCAGGTGAGGGAACTTTCTAGAGGAACAGGAAGAACTGGGGAGAAAAGTACACTAATGAGAGGCGTAGGGGAAGGCACATATGGGGGGGAGGGAGACACCAGCAGAACAAAGGAATGAATAAACTCAACAGCAGGGCTAAAGCATTAACACACCAGACAATCTACTTTGCACCTTCATTCTTCAAACTTTCAAATCTGAGCATGAAGAACCTAATGCAGCAACAGGGATCCTGTCTGGTGGTGGCTCTTTGGATTTCAGCTGATTCAGCACCCAATCCCTCAGCCAATTCTTGGATTGGTGCATGAAGAACCTTATTCTGCACCAGATTTGGATCTGCCTGATTTAATAGTGGAGACCGAGGAAGCCTGAGGTCGGAAACTCAGTGCTGACTGTTGTAGTCCTAACATGCATCACATTTCATCTGTTGATGACTTGCTGTTGAGGCCTTGCTCGCCTCTTCACCTTTTGTTTTTTTCATCTACAGCATTTGGAAGAGGCTGAGGTAAGATTGGAGCAGAAAACAGCCAAGATCACTCAATTACTGGAAAAAAACAATAATCTGGAGTCACAGGTCCGGGAACTGGAGAGGACTCTGAGAGTTGAGGTGAGCACAAACATTGTCAAAAATTATCTGCAAATTTAAATTAATGGCCAACATCCCACTTAGCATAAGAAAACCTTGCCCTGAAAGCAAAGTTTAAGAAGAACAAGGTACTGAAACAACCATCTGAAACAAAGGGCAGGATTTACCAACCTACCCGTTGCGTGTTTTCGTTGACAGAGGTTGTGTGTGTGTGGTCGTGTGTGTGTGTGGTCATGTGTGTGTGTGTGTGTGGGGTCATGTGTATGTGTGTTCGTGTGTGTGTGGTCGTGTGTGTGTGTGGTCGTGTGTGTGTGTGTGTGGTCGTGTATGTGTGTGTGTGGGGTCATGTGTATGTGTGGTCGTGTATGTGTGTGTGTGTGTGTGGTCGTGTGTGTGTGTGTGGTCGTGTGTGTGTGTGGTCGTGTGTGTGTGTGTGGGGTCGTGTGTATGTGTGGTCGTGTATGTGTGTGGTCGTGTGTGTGTGTGTGTGTGGGGTCATGTGTATGTGTGGTCGTGTGTGTGTGTGGGGTTCATGTGTATGTGTGGTCGTGTGTGTGTGTGGTCGTGTGTGTGTGTCTATGTGTGTGTGGGGTCATGTGTATGTGTGGTCGTGTGTGTGTGTGGTCGTGTGTGTGTGTGTGTGCGTGTGTGTGTGTGTGTGTGTGTGTGGGGTCATGTGTATGTGTGGTCGTGTGTGTGTGTGTGGTCGTGTGTGTGTGTGTGGTCGTGTGTGTGGTCGGGTATGTGTGGTCGTGGTCGGTTGTAGGACTAGGATGAGCAGGTTCTTCCCTGGGGTTGAGGTTAAGTGTGAGCGTTGTTCCCGTGGGCCGGCTAACCATTCACATGTGCTCTGGTCCTGTCTCATGTTGATAGACCTCTGGGCTTCTTTCTTCAACACCATGTTGGAGAAACTGAGTGTAGATTTGGATCCGTGTCCGCTGGTGGCCATATTTGGGGTGTCAGGTTCACCGATGATAGAGTCTGGGATGAAGGCGGATGTCCTCGCCTTTGCCTCGTTGATTGGCCAGAATAGGTGGAGGCCTCTCACTCCGCCTAGAGCCTCTGCCTAGCATGGTGACGTAATGGGCGGGATTCTCTGACCCCCGGCCGGTCGGAGAATCGCTGGGGGGGGGGGGGGGGGGGGGGGGGCTGCCGAATTCTCCGGCACCGGAGATTTGGCGGGGGCGGGAATCGTGCCGCACCAGTCGGCAGCCGCTCGCAGCGGCCCCCCGGCGATTCTTTGACCCGCGATGGCCCGAGGTCCCGCTGGTTCTTTTCCAGTCCACCCAGCGTAATTTAGACTAGGTCCCTTACTGGTGGGACCTGGCGGCGTGGGCGGGCTCCGGGGTCCTGGGGGGGGGCCGCGGTGTGATCTGGCCCCGGGGGGTGCCCCCACGTAGGCCTAGCCCACGATCGGGGCCCACCGATCCGTGGGCAGGCCTGTGCCATGGGGGCACTCTTTTCCAATGCGTCGGCCGTGTCAGCCTCCGCGATGGCCAACGTGTAGGTGAAACCCCCCCGCGCATGCGCGGGGATGACATCAGCAGGCGCTGACGCTCCCGCACATGCGCGGACTCGCGCCGGCCGGCGGAGTCCCTTCAGCCCCGGCTGGGATGGCGCCAAAGGCCTTCCATGCCAGCCGGTGGGGCGCAAACCACTCCCGCGCCGGCCTAGCCCCTAAAGGTGCAAAGGATTCCGCACCTTTGGGGCGGGCCGACGCCGGAGTGGTTCACGCCACTCCGTCCCGCCGGGACCCCCCGCCCCGCCGGGTACGAGTGAATCCGCCCAATGTCACTCCAGCATTTGGAGAAGGTCAAATTCACCATCAAAGGCAACCATTTATTTCCTTTTTTAAGGAGTTAGTCACCATTCACTGTTAGGGGGAGTTTAGGTTAGAAACATTGAAAATATGTGTAGGAGTAGGGCATTCGGCCCTTTGAGCCTGCACCACCAATATGATCATGGCTGCTCTTTCCGTATCCCTCTCCCTATTCCTCTCCATGCCCCTTGATCCCTTTAGCCGCAAGAGCCACATCCAGCTCCCTCTTGAATATATCCAATGAACTGGCCCAACAGCTTTCTGTGGCAGAGGTTAGTTTTGGGGTTTAAGTTAATTTGGTGTTGTGTGTGATTTTGCTTTTTTTTAGAAACTTCTCTTCTATTGTATTTTTCTGTTTGATTGTTTTGGGTTGTTCTGATTATTATGGAAAATTTCTTAATAAACATTTTTGTTCAAAAGCTTGCATAAGGAGAATTTGAGGCAGGCATCGAGAAGAACGTTTTCCCCACAAAGAATGATTAACTTTCAGAATGAGATTCCAGGTTGGGTAATGGGGTTGAAACCATTTTCAGAGATACTTGTATGACCTCTGATGGATTAAATGGCCTCCAAGATCTGAATTTTCCTTGTGATGGGGAGCACAGCCTCTTGTTCCATTAATCATTAGCAAAGAGATTTGGGCCTTTCTATATCGGGCGTCTCTCGAGCAAGACATTGCTTGGGCTTGCAGGTCATAGCAAAGAGATCCTGGCTATTACTGCCCTGAATCCAGTCTTTCCAGCCCACTCTCACCTTGTCTTCAATTCTGACAGGGAGCTGACTCAAACACCAACAATTCAATTCGTGTTCATGAGCTCTTGTCGCAGCTGACAGAACGTGACCTGAAGGTCAGCGCCCTGGAGAAAATCCTGTCGGAGAAGGAGCTAGAGCAGCTGAGGCTGAGGGAGAGCATGGTGGTGTTGAGGGCAGAGAAAGAGGCTCAGCTCTCCTCTATGGAAACACAGAGGAAGGAGCATGAACAACAGCTCACTTCAAACACTGCGGAAAGAAAGTGGGAGCAGGTAATGGCACTGCATTAATGATTCTGGCGGAAACTGTCTGCTCAGTGTGCATGTAAATGTGTCATCATGATGGTGCAGATGATGTAGCATGTGATCCCCTGCTTGTGTGTGGTTTAATGCTATCTGAGCCTACCACCATCTGTTTTACCCAGACATCGACTGATTGATCTCTCAACACCAAAATGTTTGGTATGAAATTATTGACGTCCCTACATGATTGGTTTTGATGGACTTACAATTTACCCATTAATCCAACTTGTTCAGGCATTTGTCCTGTCAAATATCCAATTTATCTAAGAGGACTCATTGTTAATCTGAGAGCACAGAAGGAGGCCATTCAGCCCGGCTTTTCTTTGTTGGCTCTTTGAAAGTTATGCAATTGGTCACATTTCCCCGCTCTTTCTCTTTAGCTGTGCAAATCCTTCCACTGCAAGTATCCGTCTAATTGTCTTTTTGAAGTTATTATTGAATCTGCTTCCACTAATGTGATGAATGGTATCAGTAGCTGCTGTAACTGTACCTTACCTTTAATACATTGGCCCTTTGAGACCAGGCTTGGAACCCTGGGGGACTCCGCCTCTGGCTCCGCCCCCAGGAAACGGTATATAAGATCAGGCTCACTCGGCAGCATGTGGTGAGCACACTTCTCGGCTGCTGTTCAGTTCTCTGATGATTAAAGCCTTTGAATTACCTATCTTCTCTCCTGTGTCGTAATTGAGGGTATCTCAATTTAATCATCAGAGAACTGAACAGCTGCCGAGAAGTGTGCTACAGATCACTGTAACTTTTTAAATGAAGCACTTCTCCCTCTGATTCTTTTGGCAATTATCTGAAATCTCTATGTTCTGGTTACTCATCTAGCCAGTGGAACGTAGTTTCTTTCTAGTTATTCCAATCGAAATCCTGACAACATTTTATTACAATCCTGGACTAGACCCCGACAGTGGCTAAGGTACTGGACAGAAACCCCAATATTTATTTTAATTTTGTTAGACTGTGAGGAAAGGATACTTTGCTCCAGGAATGATTACACACAAAATAGGAACATGGCATATTAAAACAAACTTTATTGCTAGCACAGTCTTAAAATATCTTTGACACCACAGCAGAAAATTAGCTTACAATTAGCCCTAAAACAATGTTAATCAATACAGTGACACAATAACCCATACCTACTGTCTTTATTCCCCCTCAAACAACAAAACCATCTCAGCTCTCAATCCACTTCCAAATACAATTAGCAGATTCGGGCATTCTTGGCAAAGATGTTCTTTGAGACCTGAAACCTGTCAGAACCATGCATAAACTCTGGCTGTATTTCTTCAGAAGCTGCTTCACAGCACACCTTCCAACACATAATTCTGAACTGCTTGGAAAGAAACTGCTAATCTGTCTACAAACATATCTTTAACTTAACTGCAGTGAAAGCAGATACTGGACTTCAGCTGACATTCCAATCTAAAAGTCAACTAAACTGCTTTTCTGCAAAATGCTTGGTGCCTTAGCTCCTCCCATTAATTACATCATCTTACCAAGCTAGAATGCAATGGACGGGATTCTCTGACCCTGAGGCTAAGTGTTGACGCCGTCGTAAACGCCGTCACATTTCTCGATGGCTTCAACATGGCCTCAGAAGCAGCGATTCTGACCCCTGCAGGCGGCCAGCATGGCACTGGAGTGACCGACGCCGCTCCAGCTGCTGATCCCCGGTGTCAGATGGGCGCCGCGGGTCTGCGTATGCGTAGTGAGACCGGTACCAATGCGTGCATGCACAGTGGCTCCCTTCTCTGCGCCAGCCCCGACACAACATGGTGTAGGGCTACAGGGGCCGGCGCAAAACAAAAGAGGCTGAGAGGCCAGCCTGCTGATCGGTGGGCCCCGATCGCGGGCCAGGCCACAGGGGAGACCCCCCCTGGAGTCGGACCTCTCTCTCACCCCACCAGGACACCCCCAGATGGATCCACCGGGTAAGAGCAGGTGTGAACGGCGCCGGCGGGACTCGGCTTTTTGTGCATGGCCGCTCGGACCATCCTGGGCGGAGAATCGGTGGGGGGGCTGCATAAAGCGGCCCCCGACCAGTGCCGCGCCGACCACGCTAGCAGTCCGGCATCGGGGTGGTGTGGCGTAATTCGCGCCCGTCCCGCCGATTCTCCGGCCCGGCCCCTGGGTGAGAGAATCCTGCCCAATGTATCTAATTAACTCCACAGGGTTAATCCAAGCAAAACTCCATTAACCCAAGATGCTATGACGCCTTAATTGCGCCTCTGGCTCCCAAAACCTTACAAATATATCTGAAAATTCTATGTAGATCACAATGGGCAATTACACATTATATTATGGAGCCAGAAATGCCAATGTGTCTTACCTCTGTGTCAGAAAGAAAGTCATGGGTTCAAAATCCATTACAGAGTTAAGCACATAAGATCGTTAGATTGGCACTGCAATGCAGTACTGAGGGAGTGCTGTATTGTGAGAAGTGGCATTCTTCAGATGAGGTTCTGCAAATATGCTGGTGGTTTAGCTGGATATTGAAGAGCCCATGAAGATGAGTTGGACTACTTCCCGGCCGACATCACTGTCATAATATGCACCCATGCACATCATTAGGTAAAAACAGGCAGTGATAGACACCCAGGTTAGCCAATCAACATACAGGTCAGAACACAACCAATCACCAGACAGAACACCAGAGGGGGGCTTCCAACTATAAAACACACGAGGCATCAGCACTCTGCCTCTTTCCACTGGTGACAACTGTAGTGACAGTCAGGGTGTATATATCAGTCAGCACCTTCTACACGTGGATCAGAGCTAGCCTGGTCGAGTAATTTATAGTTAGTACACTTAGAGTAGTAGAGTGTCAACCCACAGCCAACTGTGCGCATTGTTACAGAAGTTCAATAAATCGTATTGAACCAACGCCTAGGTTTGGTGTATGCTTTACCGTTCATCTGCATCCTGTTGCAGTCCGTGTTACCCCAGGGTGAATAACACAACAATCACTTTCACAAAAATTTATTTTAAGTGGTCATTCCTTTCCTTGATGTTTATGGGGCATTTTTGTGCAAAATTACAGCCATATTTCACCATCAGAATAAAAGTGACTGCAGTTAAAATTAATTTGTTATAAGTGAAACACTTTGGGATGTTTCTGAGAGCCATACAAGGTATAATATAAGTCCGTTTCTCCTTTCTTTCTCAAAGACTCCTAATTGAACCACGAAGTCTATGTCAAAGCCCTGCTCAGCTGAAGCCTTTGTGAAAGTCCAGAGTTCCTGAATTTAGAATATCCCCTCACTTTCGTTCAGTATTCACGCCCAATGATTTTCAGTAACAATCTTCTCGGGGATCAGGGCTGCTGAAGTCCAGACATTAGTTACTTGTTGGATATTTCTTAATTTTCCCCATGTAAATTTAGAAGCAACAGTAGGGTTTGCTGCCTGTGACTTAGAAATTTGATTGATTGATTTATTGTCACATGTACTGAAGTTCAGTGAAAAGTATTTTTCTGCGGCCAAGGGAACGTACGCAGTATGTTAATAATTAAGCCAGTGAGTGGAGGAATATTTAAAGTATTTTTTGTTGATGTTTACTCTGTCTTATTCTGGCCAAGGATGAAGAAGCCCTGACCCTACAAGAACAGGTCTGGGCTCAGGAGGAGTCGATGCAGAGTGAGGAGCTGAAGCAGGAAGCAAAAGAGTTGGTGAGGCACATTTTTATTGGACAAATAGTTTCGCACAGAGATGATTAATATTGCATGACAAAGTGATCACAAGTTATATGAAGTGAATGATGGTTGACCTGAGTTTTCAGAAGAGTAATTCTTCATCTTCATTACCTGGGTGGAATGTAGAGAGGGAAACTTAGTGGAGAGGTTGCATATCCATAACCAAATCCAACAGTATCATGTGTACCATCCTCCCTACGTAATATTTAATGTCCAGGTGTAGATTTGTCCCAATGTTTGTGTAGATTTTGGTGGTTTATTTAGTTTGACATTCCCAGTCCCAAAGGTGCCAGTAGTGCTGCTATTCCATAAAGATGCGTGTTGCTTCACACCCACCCATGTGACCATTAGGAAAGCAGGTTACCACCACCTTTTCAAGGGCAATTAGGGATGGGCAAAAAATGCTGGTTTGGCCAGCAACACCTACATCTCAAGAATTAAAATAATATTCTTCTCATGGATACTGAACACTGACTTTTCTTTTTAACAGCTTGGCTATTTTCATATGAGGAGCTTCACTATTGAATCTGATCTTATCCCTACTCGACTGGTAATTTTCCCCTCTGTGACATAGCGCGCCAGCTGCCACCTAACTTAACAATTTCTTCACGTTTCTGTGAAAATGTCAAACCTGAGACTTCACAGCAATGAGTGGGAATGTGCCCTGGGAGGTGTAAATTAGTGTGAAGAATTGGCTCGTTTATATGGTTTCACATATCTATCCATGTGAGTGTGCATCTTCAGGTTCAAAATGCTCTGGTCCAGGATGACAGGAAGTGGGAAGCTGGTTGGAAGGAACAACTCCAACAACAATGTTTGTCTCTGGAAGAGGAGAATGGGAAAGCCCTCAAACAGGCCAACGAGGATCTGGAGAAAGAGCGGCGGAACTCACTAGCTTTACAACATAAATTAGTTGAGTTGCAGAAGGTAATTGGCCGAACAACTTGGCAACCATGCCAATGAGTATCTACTCCATGTCATTTTAAAAACACAGTGTGAAGTATGTGAATATGGTAAGGTGCAGTGCCATTGTTTATACCTCTAAAAATAGGTAAGTTCAAACAAAATTCATAAAATGTGACTCTCTTTCTTGGGAGAAGGCTACACTCACTGAAGGAAGCAGAACGTTTTTCCTTCAGTTTTCTTTCCTGACCAACTACTCCTCCTCTGGGGTAGTGCGATTTTTATGAGCATGGAACCCTCAAATTTTTGGTACAGTGCGGTTAGAGACCAAAAACGTTTTGATTAAAGTAAACAAGATTTGCAATTCAAGACACCCGCTTAAGAGAATAAAGCCACAAGATTTAATGGATGTTGAACAAGTAAAAATACATTTTATTATCCAAGATCACAAAAGTAAAACAATTCACAATATCTATCCAGGGTAAATATGAGGTACGTGTGAATTGACAGGTTGAACACACCAGACTACACAAGTAGCAAATTCAACGGAGACAGATCCCACGGATTTCTCCGCCCAGACATCAGTACACAGTGCGAGTCAACCAATGTCATTGGAACTCTGTCATTCTCACAAGGGATTCTAGTCTTCTTCAAAGATCTTACCTTGGACCTTTCTCCGAAGATCAATCCAACGTGGACTGCTTCAATGTCCACACCTCCCAAGATTTCAATCCTATCACCCGAGACTCCATTCTCCTGAATTTCTGGGTCTGCATTCTTAACCTCTACTAGCACAATTTCAGCTTTATAATAGCTGATTAGCTTCACTGAGCAGGTACTGTCCCTGAATTATCAGCTCCTCAGCTGCACCCAAATGGCTCCCAGGGTGGCTTCTGAGCCCGAGCTGCACAGAGCTATCAGGCAGTTCCTGAGACTTCTCCTGAGTACCAACTACACAGAGTTTGCTAACCAGCACCATTTCAGTGTTGCCGAACACTCACTCTCACAGAAAACACACAGATAAATTAAAAAGCTAGCACCTTATTAAGGTCCAGCCAATTCCCTAATGACATAGCCTCCTTCGGCTCTCTGAGTGTTTTTAAAATAAATTCTAGCTCTAGTTTCCAAAACAAAACAACTCTCTGGGCTACATTTGCTTTGCAAGCAGTGTGGATACTTCAACTCAAATCCTACAGCTAGGTAAGCCCACCTGATATTTTATCACCTTATCTTTCTAGCTGTTAACCATTTAAGCCAGGGAGATGGGAACCAGTGGCAGGATTCAATGGCAGGAACCTATGGTAGGATTCAGAGCAGATGCTATCAAGAATAACAGAAAAAGACAGAAAGGAGAATAAGTAAAGTGATAGGCAGAGAAATCAAGGGCCTGCATCAGATAATGACACTGTAAAAAATAGGAGGAATGGGACAAGGTTAAAGGACTAGCCTTAAGGTTTTGTACCTGGTTGCGAGGAGCATTCAAAATAAAATGGATGAATAGTTGTCAGGGGATATGATATAGTTGGGATTATGGAGACATGGCTTCAAGGTAACTAAGGATGGGAACTAAACATTGAGGGCTGTACAGTGTTTAGGCAGAACAGACAGAAAGGAAAAGGTGGTGGAGTTACACTGTTGATTAAAGAAGATTTTGGGGCGGCATGGTAGCACAGTTGTTAGTACTGTTGCTTCACAGCGCCAGGGACCCGGGTTCGATTCCTGGCTTGGGTTACTGCCTGTGTGAAGTCTGCACATTCTCCCCGTGTCTACGTGGGTTTCCTCCGGGTGCTCCGGTTTCTTCCCACAAGTCCCGAAAGACGTGCTTGTTACACGAATTGGACATTCTGAATTCTCCCTCAGTGTACCCGAACAGGTGCCAGAGTGTGGCAACTAGGGGATTTTCACAGTAACTTCATTGCAGTGTTAATATAAGCCTACTTGTGACACTGATAAAGATTACTATTATTGATACAATATTGAGGAAAGATATTAGTACAGATGATGTCGAATCTGTCTGGGTCAAGTTAAGGAACATCAAGGGGCAAAAAAACATTTGTGGGGGTGGTATAGATCCACCAAACTAATGTTGGGAATAGCATTAGACAAGAAATCAGAGATTCATGTGATAAAGGAACGTCTGTGATTATGGGTGACTTTAATCTGCATATAGATTGGGTGACTCAAATTCGTCACCGTACAATAGAGGAGGAATTTCTACAGTGTGGACAGGATGGTTTTCTGGACCAGTATGTTGAGGAACCACAAGGGAACAGGCCATCTTGGATTAGGTGTTGTGCAATGAGAAAGGATTGGTTGGCAATGTAGTTGTGAGAGAACAATTGGATGAATTATCATAATATGGTAGAATTCTTTATCATGGTGAATAGTGAGGTAATTGATTCTGAGACCAGGGTCCTGAACCTCAATAAAGGTAACTATGATGGTATGAGGCATGAGCTGGCTATGAAGGACTGGGAAACATTACTGAAAGGAAGGACAGCGGACAGGTAATGGCAAGCATTCGAGGAATGAATAGGTGAACTTCAAATTTGTTTATTCCTATTTGGCGCAAGAGTAGAAAGGAAACTGTGGCCAAACCACGGCTTACAAGGAAAATTAGAGATTGTATTAGATTCAAAGAAGAGGCATACAAATTAGCAAGAAAAAGCAATAGATCTGAGGATTGAGAACAGTTTAAAATTCAGCAAAGGCAGACCAAGGGATTGATTAAGAAGGGAAAAATACAATTTGAAAGTAAACTAGTGGGGAACATTAAAACTGACTGTAAAAGATTCTATAGGTATGTAAAGAGAAAAAGATTGATTACAAACTAATGTAGGTTCGTGTGGAGTGTGCACATTCTCCCCGTGTCTGCGTGGGTTTCACCCTGACAACCCAAAGATGTGCAGGGTAGGTGGATTGGCCACGCTAAATTGCCCCTTAATTGGAAAAAAAGAATTACTACTTTAAAAAAATTTTTAAACTAATGTAGGCCCCTTACAATCAGAAACAGGGGAATTCATACAATGGGAACAAAGAAATTGTTGAGGAACTAAATGATTGATTGATTTAAGAGATGATTAGCTGCAAAGAAAACAAGCTGAACAGACTTACCTTGAATTTGAAAGGGTTAAGCAAAGTCATTTTGATAGGTGGGTAAGGGCCTTGAAAATAGGAAAACCTATGAAGCCCTTAGAGAGATCATTCTGTTGGAGGAATTTTAATATTTGTTGCCTACCATCATTAGAACTCAAGTTGAGGAGCAGAAAATTAGACCTGTCAGACAAGCAGCAGAGCTTGGGGGCAATTATGAGCTGGTTCACTGATCAAAACCCTTCTTTAGATCCAATTTTAAATCGGAGAAAGCTAGAAATTGGGAAAGTGCAAGAGAGGGAGTGGTCAGCCATAAAAAAATGTCCCTAAATGCTTCACAGGAGCATTATAAAACAAAGTACGACATTGGGTCACATATATTAGGTCAGCTGACCAAAAACTTGGTCAAAGTGGTAGGTTTTGAAGGAGTATCTTAAAGGAGGAAAGAGAGGCAAAGAGTTGTGGGGAGGGTAATCCAGAGCTTGGGTCCAAGGCAAATTAAGACCGAATGGTGCAGCGATTAACATCGCTGTTAGAACATACAGTGCAGAAGGAGGCCATTCGGCCCATCGAGTCTGCACCGACCCACTTAAGCCTTCACTTCCACCCTATCCCCGTAACCCAATAACCCTTCCTAACCTTTTTGGTCACTAAGGGCAATTTATCATGGCCAATCCACCTAACCTGAATGATTGGACTGTGGGAGGAAACCGGAGCACCCAGAGGAAATCCACGCAGACACGGGGAGAACGTGCAGACTCCGCACAGACGTTGACCCAGTGGGGAATCTAACCTGGGACCCTGGCGCTGTGAAGCCACAGTGCAATCCAGTTGGGCTACCGTGCTGCCCCAAAATAAGGATGTCAGGAGTGGGATTTGAACCCACGACCCTAGAAAGGGACCAGAAATCATCAAGTCCTCAATGTCTACTTAAAATCGGGGATAGATTGTACGGCTGGTGCAAAGACTAACTTGGAAAAAGCCAGTTATGAGGATGGGTCTAGGGGAGTTATACTGGAAAACAAATATTGCCAGATCAAAGCACAGTGAGCGATATGTGAAGAAGAGATAGAACATAGAACAGTACAGCACAGAACAGGCCCTTCGGCCCTCAATGTTGTGCCGAGCCATGATCACCCTACTCAAACCCACGTATCCACACTATACCCATAACCCAACAACCCCCCCTCTTAACCTTACTTTTATTAGGACACTACGGGCAATTTAGCATGGCCAATCCACCTAACCCGCACATCTTTGGACTGTGGGAGGAAACCGGAGCACCCGGGGGAAACCCACACACACAGGGGGAGGACGTGCAGACTCCACACAGACAGTGACCCAGCCGGGAATCGAACCTGGGACCCTGGAGCTGTGAAGCATTTATGCTAACCACCATGCTACCCTGCTGCCTCAATCAAGTTCAAAATTAAAATGCGTTACTAAAAATTATGAACCATCCAGCCAAGGATAAATATAGAGTTGAGCCAGTATCGAACCACTGCAAACTCAATATATGTACTGTGCAGTGCAATGGGTTTGGCGCTAGTCATTAACGTAGACACGTGAATATCCGTTTGAGAATAAATAAATTGGGGATGAGGCAGAATAGTAAAATGGGTAAAACAAGTGGAGTTTTGGTTTTCTAATGTTCTATGCTTAACCTAAACGATATGTTCTATACTCTGTTCCTATAATGACACCCTGCTCTGTTGGTGGCAGAGAATCCAGGAGCTGTTGTTCCAGAACCACTCCCTCCAACGAGAAATGGATCAGACCATGAACAACCTGAGGACTGAGATGACCGAAGAGAAACAAAAGGAGATGCAGCAGCTCAGGGAAGAGATGCAGCTGGTATGAAATAGGGGTAGCACAGTTGTTAGCACTGCTGCTTCACAGAGCCAGGGACCCGGGTTCAATTCCGGTCTTGGATGACTGTCTGTGTGGAGTTTGCACATTCTCATTGAAGCCTACTCGAAGGCCTCCTTCTGCACACTAGACTTTTAAAAACTATATTTTTATTTGTTTTTTAACATTTTAACATTTTATACATAGAGCAAGACAACTTGCTCTATGTAGAGCCCCGCCATTCAACCAACCAACACCTCAAAAAACTCAAAGAATATTCCCCCAACACCTCCCTAACCCCCCAAACCTTTTCCAAATACAAAAACTCCATATGGTCCCTCAGCCATAGCGATACACTGAGCGGAGAGGCTGACCTCCACCCCAACAGGACCCTCCTGTGAGCAATCAGCGAGGTGAAGGCTAAAATGTCTGCTCCCGCTTCCTTCTGCAGCTCCGGCATGTCTGACACCCCAAATATGCCTCCCAGGGGACTGGGCTGCAAATCCAAGTGCAAGATTGCCAACATGGTGCTGAAAGACGACCACCAAAATTTCTCCAACTTCGGGCAGGACCAGAACATATGTACTTAGTTGGCCAGACCTCTCCCCAATGCTCGCAAGTGCCCACCACCCCCTCAAACAACCAGATCATCTCTTACTTCATCAGGTACGCCCTGTGCACCACCTTTAACTATATCAACCCCAACCTCGCACACGAGGTTGAGGCATTCATCCTCCACACCACAACCCTTCCTCCAATGGCACCCGCAGCTCCTCCTCCCAGTTGCCCTTAACACCCTCGAACCATATCCTTCTCCAAAATCCTTCCATAAATTGCTGAGGTGAACCCCCACTCCCCTTCCAACCCCATCACTGACAACAACCCCTCCAAGAAGGAGGGAGATGCCACCGGAAAAGTCAGGAAAACCTTCCTTGCAAAGTCCCGCACCAGCATATAACTAAAGGCCTTCCCTCATGGAATTCAAACCTCTCCGTAAAGTGCTCCAAACTTTCAAACCGCCTTCCAAAAATAAGTCCTTCATTTTCACCACCCCGAAACTTAGCATACGGTATCGCCGGCTCAAACACATGATTCTCTCGAACCGGCATCAGTTTGAAATGCTGCCAAAATTGCCTCCATATTTTCAGCATGGCTATCACCACTGGACCGCCCGAGTATTTCCCTGGGGCAAACGGAAGCGCGCCATTGTTACGCCCGCAGCCCCAACCCCCTTCAAGAGCCTGCCTCCATATTTACCCGCATCGCCTCCGACTCCCTACCCCAGCCCCACACCTTCTCGGCATTCGCCACCGAATAGATTCGGAGGAGCCAAACACACCGACTGTCGCCCTCTCTGAAGCACTGGCTTCCGAATTCTCATCACCTTACCCGTCCATACAAATGACAAAATCAACCATTCCACCCCCAAAAGAAATACCTTTGTCAAAAAAGCACTGGAATAAAAATAAAAACCGACCAGCATGGTAGCACAGTGATTAGCACTGTTGCTTCACAGTACCAGGGTCCTGGATTCAATTCCCGGCTTGGGTCACTGTCTGTGCGGTGTCTGCACGTTCTCCCCGTGTCTTCATGGGTTTCCTCCGGGTGTTGCGGTTTCCTCCCACAAGTCCCGAAAGAGGTGCTTGTTAGGTGAATTTGACATTCTGAATTCTCCCACTGTGTACCCGAACAGGTGCTGGAGTGTGGCGACTAGGGGATTTTCACAGTAACTTCATTGCAGTGATAATGTAAGCCTATTTGTGACACTAATAAAGATTATTATTATATTTTCTGCCTCCAGCTGGCCTGCCAATGATAGGGGGAGGATATCCCACCTAAACCAATCTGGCTTAACCCTACCCACCCCAGGCTGGTAAAATTTAATTAGCTGGGCCCAGACCCAGGCCACCTGCACCCCCAGATACCTGATGTGATGGTAGCCACACGAAACGGCAATCCTCCCAATCCAGCTCCAGCCCCCAAAGAGGAACCAATAAGCATTTGCTCTTCTCCAAATTAAATTTATATCCCAAAAAAGCCCCAAATCGCCTGAGCAGCCCCATTATGTCCCACACCGTGTGACCCGGGTTAGAAATATACAACAACGGTTGCCAGCATACAGGGACTCCTTATGCTCCCCCCACTCCCATCTCATTGTACCCCTCCACTTATCCGCGTTCCTCAGCGCAATGACCAAGGACTCTATCACCAACGCAAATAAAAGGGGCTACACGGGACACCACTGTCCTGTTCCCCTATGCAGCTGAAAATATCCTCAGTTCACCTCATTTTTACAAATATTCTCTTTCGGTTCCTTATATAACAATTTGATCCGTGCCACAAACTTAGGCCCTAATCCCAAACTGCTCCAACATGCAAACAAATAACTCCACTCTACTCGATCAAACACCTTCTCCGCATTCAGCGCCACTACCACCTCCAACTCCCTTCCCTTCTGATGGGGAGAGCACCACATTTAACAAGCGCCGCACACTCGAGGACAACTGCCTACCCTTTAAAAACCCTGTTTGATCCTCCCCAGTCACCTTTGGAAAGCACCGCCAATGCTTTGCTAGCGAGATGGCCCCCGCCAGAGCCCCCTCCCCCCACATACCTAGTACAAAAAACAGACTAAAACCCCTCACACCCAGCACTTCTAAACCAGCCAAACACGCTAAACCCCAAACAAAAAGGGAAAGAACGCTCCCCCAACACATTATTCCACCGTATCCAAACCATCCGCTCCCAACCACAACATAAGAAAACAAAGTCCAAACTCCATTCAATCCCAATCCTTCAACCCTCACAATGCCTTTGCCTCCTCCGCCGTCTCAAAGAGAATCATAGAATCCATACAGTGCAGAAGGACACCTAACCTGCACATCTTTGGGCTGTGGAAGGAAACCAGGGCACCCGGAGGAAACCCACATAGACACGGGGAGAAAGTGCAAACTCCACACAGTCACCTGAGGCTGGAATTGAACCTGGGATCCCGGAACTGTGAGGCAACAATGCTAACCACTGTGCCACCAATGCATGGCTCTCAACTTCATTTGGTAGGCCATCCCAAACCGCACTTACTCTCATCGAGTGCCACTTTCGCCCTGTTAAAGGCCGCCCGTCACCTTGCCAGCTCCACCATGATGTCTTGGTATATGCGAATATCACTGTCTTCCCACCTCACCTCCCGATTATGCTTGGCCCATCTCAAGACCTTCACCTCCACCTGATAGCGATGAAAGCAGACTATCACAACTCTTGGAGGATCATTCATTCGCCTTTGGCTTCGGCTGGAGTGACTGATGAACCCTATCCAACTCAAAGAGGGAGGTATTCTCCTCCTCCCCCAATGACTTGGCAAACATCTCCAAAACGCACTCTGTCAGCCTCCAGCCCGCCAACCCCTCAGGCATTACCATGATCCGAAGATTCTGCTGCCGTGACCTGATCTCCAGGTCCTCCACGTGGCTTATTATTACTTCCCTCCATCTTCCACAGCTCCTCTCCCATTGAGGCGAGCTGGCAGCTGTGCCGTGACAATGCCTCCTCCACCAGCTTCAGCACCACTCTCTGCTCCCACATCGCCGTTGAAGTCTTTTCCAAGAGTCTCCTTTTTCGGGGCCAATGTATTGTACATTAACTGTTTGAGCATTCCCATCATCTCCTTTCCGTAATGCTCAAAATGCTTGGCAAGGCGGCGCTCAAATTCCACTGCCATCACCTCGGCCAGCATGTCCGCCGTAATGGGAGTAGCCCCACCTGGCAAGCTTATGCCTGCCATCATTCCTCCCACTACACTTTGCACAGAACACGAGCTCTCAGACGGACTAGCGCTCGTTCCTTTTTTGTCCCGTATTCTTCCGTTGGGCTTGCGACATCCTCTGATTACCACAATTCTACTGGAGACCGTTCAGATAAAATCTCCCCCAAAAAATAGGTGAAAAGGACCAAAAACCAAAAGCTCTAGCGGGAGCCACCCAAAGTGCGACCTCCACCTACATATCGCCACCAGAAGTCTGATCGCACTGTAGGAATTCAATGATTCTATGAAACAGAGATTCTCCACTTTAGGAAGAATGGATTAAATTACTCCATCATTTGATCGCTAGTAAAGTTGAGTCTGATTCATGGTAATATTGGTATGATGCTTCGCAATATTGACTCAGATATCTCATATTGGTGGTTCTGATCCCTAGTAATGTTAGGTCTGACCCATAGTAATGGCTATTCAGATCCCAAAAATTATGGGGTCTAACCCCCAGTAATGTCGGAGCTAATCCTCATTAGATATAGTTTTCATTATTCTCCCACAGGTTTTAAATGTGAAGAGGTCGTTCAGCCCCTCGAGTCAGCTCCGTCATTCAGTTAGATCATAACTAATCGACACTTTAACCTGCCTTGATACACTTACCTAATACTATTAACTCTATACACCTAAAATACACATTGCAAACACATTTTTTGAAATTGTTTTCATTTTCATATCTTCTTTGGGATTTTTTCTGAGCTTTTCCTCCTGTTGTGAGTCTAGGAGAAAAAACATGATATTGAAAGGCTGACTTCAAAGATGGTCCAGATGGAGGAAGAGCTGCAGGATGAGAAGAATGAAACCTCCCTCAAAGAGAGAGAAGCCAGAATGCAGGTAGAGCGGGCAGAAAGGTCCTTCGTATCCGAGATCAAGATGGAGTGTGAACGTATTCAAGTGTTAATACAAAGCACACAAGTGCGAGCCTTGGGGAGAACTATAAGCCTACCAAACAGCGACCTGGGGTAAGTTACGAACATGCTCCCATATTTGTCTCGTCCCTGGGATAGATCCTTGTGAAGATAGCAGCGTTAGACATGGAGAGTAAGGGGAAATGTTTAATCCACTCTGCTCAGAAGTGACTGCTTGGTAACCTAACTATAAAAGGGGGCAAGAAAACTATTTATTCAATTATAGTTCACAATTACACTGTCCTTGTGACAATTCCGATGACTGTATCCCTGGACTGATCAGTTTTGCCAATTCTTTTCATATCCTAGACTATAACATCAAAATGATATTTCAGTAATACAACTGTTCAAATATCAGGAGCAGCTTTATTAATGTAATTTGAAAACTAGGAATTGGCCATTCAACCCCTCGAGTCTGCTCCACCATTCAGTTAGATCATAACGAATCTACACTTTAACCTGCCTTTGCCCCGTATTCGTTGAAACCCTTACCTAATAATACTGGCTACAAACATAAGATACGCATTGCAAATACATTTTCAACAAAAACACTGAAATTCCATGGTGTCTTTCAGGTCTTCCACCTTAAGTTCAATAGGATCAAGAGAAACTCCATTCAATACCTTTGCAAAAATATATGAACTGTTTCTTTCTGCTTGTCCTACATTCCTCCGCTGGTCAATCTCTTGGTCTCTTATCTTTATTATCTTAGTCTTCCTTTCAATTTTTTTTCATCTAATGAATTTACTCCCATTGTCTGACTCTAAAATTTAATTAGAAAATGTCTTTTTCTCTGTCTTTTCCCACTCAAAAATGAGGGTTAGTTTTTTTCAAAAGTGAGTTTCCCACTGGCTGAAAACCAACTCTGAAAAATGCTTTCTTAACCAGTCAAAAACCCTGGGTGGAATCTTCTCAAATTTTTAAAAAATATAAATTTAAAGTACCCAATTATTTTGTTTCCCATTAAGGGGCACTTTAGAGTGGACCAACCCACCTATCCTGCACGTCTTCAGGTTGTCAGGAATTTTGTTTTTATTGAGGGGCAATTTAACGTGGCTAATTCACCCACCCAGCACACCTTTGGGTTGTGGGGGTGAAACCCACGCAGACACGGGGAGAATGTGCAAACTCCACACAGACAGTGACCCGGGGCCAGGATCATACCCAGGTCCTCAGTGCTGTAGGCAGCAGTGCTAACCACTGCGCCACTAGAATCTTCCCAAAATTTGTCAGAATGTCAGTTACCGTCTGGAAACCAGTTGCACAGCTGAGTTTTCTCTCCATATTTTCTCAGAGGTGTCACTCTGGTGGAGCGGTCCTGAGAGACTGGGATGCCATCTTTAAAGGGTGCTCCTCCGATTTGCATTAAAAAAAAAAAAATTTGTCCCCACATCCTTTAGACATGTAGAACCCCTCACCGCGCCCCCCCCCCCCCAAACAAGCATTAGGCAACCCACATGCCTCTCCCCCCAAGGCATCGGGGTATTCCCCCATATCCAATAGCATACAGGCATTAGGGCACACACAATTCATCCACTCACAAGTATCAGGACACCCACCCCCACCCCACCCCACAAGCATTGGAGTGACCCTCCCTCATCCTCCCACGATACAGACATTGGGGTGCACCCCCCACCCCCCACCCCACCCATCCCCACCAGACAAGGTGAAACCTCAATGGGGCCTTTCAGAGGTCCTGCCCCGGCACTGCCAGGTTGGCACTGCCCAGGCCTGTCACTCACCATCCGGGGGCTATCTTTACCTGTACTCTCCCGTCACGGTCGTCACAACTGGTTTCCGTTTTTGAAAACCGGCAGGGATTTGCGCTAGCGTAACATCATGCGGACTGGGTGAGAAGATACATTGAGGGTTGGAAGTGGTGGTGTCAAGCCTGCTAATTTATTATTATATTATAATATATAAAAATCAGGCACAAACCCACCCTCTGCGTGAACCAGATCGCATTATCAGAGGGGGACGGGGAGGATTGGAAACCAAAACCTCGCCGGCACAAATCCCACTTTTGGCATTGCGTGAGATTTAGTGCCCATTACAGAATTTGCACCAGCAGCAAATCATGGCCCCTAAGCCTAATGATTGACAGGTTATATTATAGGATCAACTGGCTCATTTGACATAAAAATGCATTTGCTGCTGGACAAGTGATGCTGTTTATGTTTGGCAACAATTAATTATTGGTAAATTGATTGGTGCAGATTTTGATATGTTGCCATAATGTAGAATGGGCAATGGTGATTTGGCAGCCTGTTTTACATCCATCACAATTGACCTCAATGCAAACCTAAATAGGGAGAGATGTCAAATCGGCTGCTGAGTCATTAACTCCTATTTTACTCTATATTACACAATGTTCTGATCTGCTCCATTGTCTCTTTAGTAAATACAGTACATTCTGGGGAGTACATTATTTTTAGTAAATGCAGTACATTCTGGGGAGGAAAGGGGTAAATGATCAATGTTGCTTGTAAGTTTGAAGGGAATTGTTGAGGTAGGTGCCATGAGGGGCTGTTTAGCACACTGGGCTAAATCGCTGGCTTTGAAAAAAGATCCAGGCAGGCCAGCAGCACGGTTCGATTCCCGTACCAGCTTCCCCGAACAGGCGCCGGAATGTGGCGACTAGGGGCTTTTCACAGTAACTTAATTGAAGCCTACTCGTGACAATAAGCAATTTTCATTTTTCATTTCATGAGATTCTCTTTGCTGATCTACAAGAACCAAGAGGCATCCACATAAAACTTGACTTCAGTCACATATGACTTATGAGGTATCCTAATGCAGCCTTAGAACTGCTCAGTTAATGAATAGATTGTAACTGAGCAACTGGAGTGCAGAATCCCAAGAGGAACTAGGGCGATCCCTGATTCAGCAGGGAGCAGATCTTATTGGGAGAGAACCTACAAAGGTCCCATCTGTAGATCTCACTGCTTGGGTGAGCTATCTTTCATAGGCCTGTCTGATCGCAAATTGCACTCTGCAGAAGGCTGGAGACATGATATGGTAATTTAAAAAATACGATGTGCTTCTGATGGCTCAGTGGGTCAATTAATGTAAATTTTTATACAAGATGTCATGTGAATGAGGTGGAAATTCACACCAACCTGTATACGATCCTGTGCGTGATAGTTAAATGATGCTGGTCTTTGTAATGGTTAAATGAAATGGTGCAAACTGAGCCATGTGAACTGTTGGTGTGGACTTTCCTTGTGATTATTAGAATGTTTATTTCCTAGACTCAGTGAAGAGGAAAAAGTTTTATCAGCCAGGTCTCCGCTCACAGCTGCCTGCAAAGTACTATAATTCCCTGTATTTCCCAATCGGCCTGTCCTTGGTGTAGCTGCAGGCCCAATGTAAACTACTGGAATGAGACAGGGAATATATTCCTATCTCCCACCTCAATTTCCTGACTGTCCAACTATTGAGTGCACTAGTGGAGGAGTGCTCAAACTAACCAGATACTGAAACTTACACGAGGACTGATGAGAACCAAAGAGTCTGTGTAATCTGCAGAACAATTATAAAATGGAACAGGAGTCCGGAACAAAGATAGCAAGATGTTTCTCCCCTCCCCTCAAAACCCGCTTCATTGCCAAGAACATAGAAAGATAGAAAATAGGAGTAGGCCATTCAGCCCATCGATCAGCTTAAATACATTCAGTGACTCGGAAATTCTAGTGTGCCTCTCCTCTGACAGGTTAATTACATCTGGAGAGTCCAGAGGAAATTCTATCCTGCTAAATGCAACTTTTTATTGCTTTGCAGAAGCCTGACACGAATGACATTGGGACAAGCTATTCGCACACTGCGCAGAGCGGGTGAGGATCTGCGCCAACTCGTGATAGACCTGCATCAGGAGCTGGAGAGCCAGCGGTGCGTGGCAAATCATCTCCAGAGGGACAAGGTACTCAAGACTTTGATTAAACCCAGGTGTAAGCTGGCCTGGTTGCTCCTTGGATTCAGCACAGAGAGTTTGAGTCACAGCCTTCGTGTAATTTCGACAAACCAAAGTGACTGGGTAATTTTTGAGAGTTTGGGGTGTGTCAGTAATGTGATTTTTGTGCACATTTTATAGTTTGTATTTTAATCTCTACATAAATAAACAAATTAGGTTGTTTGGCTATTTTAAGATAGCCGAATTTTAAAGGCGAGGGGGAGTATCAGCTGTAGTGTAACTGGATTGTGAGTCAGCAGCCCATTTTATATTGTCCCCATTTTCATTTCCATTGTAAGGAAAGATGTTGGGCAGGATACCAACTCCCTGGTTTTAACACTGCCACAGTAAGTTAAATTCTATTTCAGTGTTAGTTGTAGCATCTGTGCACCAGTGAAAGCGGCTCGATAGGTGATGCGCACACACATTGTATTTATTTCTGATCCCCCCCCCCCCCCGGGGTTGCGCAGTCCTTTGGTTCCTCATCTATCTTGTTTTTTTTATTCTTATCTTACGCCTCGTTGCTGGCCTCAAAGAGGTTTTGGAACAGGCCAACAAACTGCCCCCAAGTATCCAGGAAGCCTTCCTCTGACCCTCGGGTGGCGGACTTAATCTTCTCCAGGTGGAGAAATTCTGAGAGGTCAGCGAGCCAGACTGCAGCTTTGGGTGGTGCTGCCGATCGCCAGCCGAGCAGGATTCCCGGCGTGCGATTAGAGAAGTGAAAGCAAGGGTGTTACGCCCCTTCCCCATGTGTAGCTCTGGCTGCTCTGATACCCCAAAGATTGCCACTATCGAGCATGGCTTCACCCTCACCCTCACAACCCTGGACATTGCCTCGGAGAATTCTGTCCAGAATCCAGCAAGTTTGGGACAGGCCCAGAACATGTGGGTGTGGTTGACCGGGCCCCTCTGGCACCACTCACAGTTATCCTCCACCTCCGGGAAGAACCTGCTCATTTGGGTTCTGGTCAGATGCGCTCTGTGCAGCACTTTGAGCTGCATTAGGTTTAGCCTTGCGCAGGAGGAGGTGGAGCCTCACCCTGCTCAGTGCTTCGCTCCAGAGTCCCCAACCCTATCTCTGTCCCCAGTTCATCCTCCCATTTTTGTCTGGTCTCGCCCAGTGATGTAAAAGCTCTGTCCAAAATCTGTCCATATAATTTCCCACATAGCCCCTGCTTCTTGCTGCTTGTGCCTATCAGGTCCTCTGGTAGTGTGGTTTCTGGGGCCCCGGGGTACCCTACTGTCTCTTTGCAGAGGAAGTGTTTTATTTGGAAGTGTCTCATTTCCTGCCCTTTTGCTAGTTTCCACTTCCTCGTCAGTTCGTCCAGTGTCGCTAGTCTGCGCCCTACGTAGAAGTCCCCGACTGTCAGTGTGCCTCCGTCCTGCCTCCATCTTTTGAAGGTGGTATCTAGCATGGCTGGGGGGAATCTGTGATTGCCACAGATGGGGGCCATGGAGACATTTTAATTATCCCGGTGTTGTCTCAGCTGGGTCCACGTTCGCAACGTGGCCGCTACCACTGGGATTGATGTGCATCTTGTTAATCCAATTGCCTTTTGAATATCTCGATCGAACCTGCCTCCACCACCCTCTCAGGAAGTTAGGCAAATTGTTAACATAAGGTGCAACACATCCAGAAACAGAGAGTAACAGTTTAAGGGAAAATCCACATGCTGACTATTTATAGAAGCAATCTGAGCAAACGGTGTCTAATAGTGAGCATGTTGTTTCATCTCTGGGGCCTGCTTTGAATCCAGCACACTCTGATGAGATGAAAGTCTCTCTCCCCACTGGTTGTGTCGCACTTTAGGATTGGCCTGACCAATGTTCGAACGGAGAGGATTTAGAAATACATTATTGTGATTGTAAGTGGGGTAAAATAAAAAGACAATGTAGAGCCTTTCACGACTGTGGAATGCCTCAATGCACTTCATAGACAATTAAGTAGCTTTCAGGTGTCATCACTTTTGAAATGTGGGAAACCCAGCAGCCAATTTATGCACAGCAAACTCCCACAAGCAGCAACATAATAACGACCACAACACTCGTTTTATGTGATGTTTGTTACTGTTCATCCACTGGGGAGAGCTCCACAGATCATCTTTGGAATAGGAAGATGGGGGGGTGATTCTCCGAGGCCCGCGCTAGCCCAGAGAATCGCCGTAACCGCGCCATGGTGCCCTGACGCCGGCGTGCGTTTCTCCAAGGTGCGGAGAATCGGCGCCATTTGCGCCGGTGCGATTGGCGCGGCACCAGCCACATGCCGCTTGAATCGCTGACACCATGTTGAGTCGGGGCTGGCGCGCGGAAGAAGTCCCCCGCGCATGCGCAGGTTAGTATGCCCCAACTGCACCCATTTGGCGCTGGGAACGGAGGCTGGAGCGGCGTGAACCACTCCAGCGCCGTGCTGGCCCCCTGTGGGGGACAGAATCGATTGTACCCAGACCCGGTTCACGCCTTCGTGAAACGGGACGGTGTTCATGACGGCGCGAACACTTGGGCTCCATTTGGGAGAATCGCCCCCAGAATCTTCTGCACCCACCTGAGAGTCAGATGGGGCCACCTTTGTTTAATGTTTCATCTCAAAGTTGGCATCTTTGGGACTATAGCACTCCCTCAGTACTGCAATGGGAGTGTCAGCCTAGAGTGGGGTTTGGAGTTGATTTGGAGTTGAGCTTTCAGGCTCACAGTATTCGAGTGCTGGAATTGTTCCAACTCCTCTCATTTCTATTTTCCTACAGAATTTGAAAAATAAATAAGTTCACTCAAAAACATTAAGCAATTCTTTTTGTGTCATTGCACGCACTTGTTATTGCGACCCCATCACAAACATTAGTGAGTGATGGATATGAAATTTGCTGTTTTTTTATAATGAAAGAACAATTCCTCATGCTAGGTTTCAGTTCAGGCAGCAAGTCTTAAAAGCATCTGAAAATGAAATGAAATGAAAATTGCTTATTGTCACAAGTAGGCTTCAAATGAAGTTACTGTGAAAAGCCCCTAGTCGCCACATTCTGGCGCCTGTTCGGGGAGGCTGTGATTTCTATTTGGTGTTTGGAAATCCAATCCTGTGCTTCCTGACTAACTGACTTTCCATAGTAAGAAGTCTTACAACACCAGGTTAAAGTCCAACATGTTTGTTTCAAACACTAGCTTTCACCTGAGGAAGGATCAGTGCTTCGAAAGCTAGTGTTTGAAACAAACATGTTGGACTTTAACCTGGTGTTGTAAGACTTCTTACTGTGCTCACCCCAGTCCAACGCCGGCATCTCCACATCATGACTTTCCATAGTCATGTGACTATTGGATGTTCTTTGGTTGTTTAAATTAATATTCTTAAAGTTGTAGAGATGCTATAAAGTACATCCAGACTTTGTACTAAATCAAAGTCAATTTATTTACACTACGCTATAAACTGTGAATTCTTAAGTATGCTGAAAAAACTAAGTATTAAATTAAACAATTACAACACACCGAATTGCTGAAAAACACGACTGTCTCCATCTCTCTACTAACTCACTTCCCAAGATCACGTGGACCACCGTGTAGCACGTGAGATGTGCTTTTACTACATCTAGTGGCTGGATGTTGTAATTACATACTATTCTACATGATCATTATATACAAAGATAATGTACTAAATATAATTACAATGTGACCATGCCATGAGACTCTCCCTCTGGAAGTAGACATCTTAAGATCAGGCAATAAAGCCCCTCACAGAACTAATGAAGGCTGCCATATGTGTAGAGAAATTGTCACCTCGATTGTACGACCAAATATACCGGTGCAATTGGAGGCATAGCTGAACAACAAGAGATTGACCAGTCAAGGAAAAGCAACTAAGTAGAGTACTATCATCAATCCCAGAGGTCCACAAGCACCCCCCCCCCCCCCCCCCCCCCCAAACTGTAATAGAACAACAACAGTCACCAAAGCAACAAGGGCCATGGGAACAACAGTCTCCGGACAAAGAACATCACCCTGAAGAACGGACAACACATACGTGTTCCACTAGGAGACTTGCACAATTTAAAGACGGTGGACAGGTTCTACCAGCTGTTCACGTCGGTGGGATATTCCGGTCGTCCGCTGGCACACAGATTTCCCGGCAACGAGGGGTGCAGTCACCAAGAAATCCCGTTGACAATGGTGGGGTCGGTAAATCCCGCTGGCGGTCTAGCTCTGCCGCCGAAACACACGGCGGGTTGGTTGGTAAATCCCGCCCTGTGTATGCATGTGCAGAGCCTGACTATTGGACCAAACAGTTATTAATGCATGAGAATAGTGGATGTACAGAGGGTAACTGGATAATATATGCAAATTTGTCTTTTGTTCTTTAGGGGAAAAGGGGATGTTTCTATCCTTTTTTGTGAAAAGGGAAAGGGGATGTTTGGGTTTTGGAAATGCATTTCTGCACTGCCCGACTGACTGATGTGTTATAGTCATGTGATGATACCATGAGCCTCTGCCTCTGGAGGCAGACATCTTGAGATCGGTCCATAAAAGACTGCTAACATTATATACTTGCAGCAACTTCCTTATCACTCTAAGAATACAGGAAATGAAACACATCTTGCAGATTGGATTTTCATATAAAACCCCAAAAATTCCATTTGGAATTTTTCTTTTTAGGTTCCACTAGGAGGCTGTTGCATTGTTCTTCGTGTGCTCCAGGTAAATTGTATGTCTGAGAAAATTAAGTGAAAGACCTTTTAAATAGTCATGACAAAACTATTTAATGTTCTATAAAATGTAATAATTTTATAGAAAGCATGTATGGGCATATCTCTCCTGCATTGTCCATTGCACAGGACCACATTGAGGAGGTCAGCAAGCTACAGAGGTTGCAACTGAAGGACAGTGGGGGCAGAGTGGAGAACACCCTTCAGCAGCAGCTTCAGAAGGGTAACGAGTTACGTTCAGTCCAGAGAAACATGGACAAATGGAAGGATGAGACCACTTACAAGCCTGAGGAAAAATTGAATGAAACGTATGTGAATTCTACATCTCTTTAAATGTGGACAAGAGCTTGTTTTAGTCTCCTGAGATAGAGTGGTCACAGGCTTTTACCAGGTCTCATAACCCACAGTCATTAGAGAAACATGGGAATTGTTTTCCTGATTCTTTGTCTCTGTTTGTGTGAGGATGCACTTGGGTCTTACTCAGAGTCTCTTTCTGGTAGGTCGACTGAGATTGGGAACTCTGTGTACATGAGGGAACCATAGGTCTGCCTGCCCAAGTCTCTTCTTGATGTAAGATGAGACACAGCTGCAGCTGAAACTACCTCTCCCTCTTACTCTCCCAGAGCTGGGACTAGGTGGGGTGTGGCGCTTCTATTTTTATTAAAAGGACTGCCCCAATCTTTTAATAACTAAGTCACTGGTGGGTGGTATCCATTTCTACTAACTTCATTCCTCCCCTTGGCAGATGTTTGAAGTTGAACCAGCTTGTTCACAACCTTCTTCATGTTTGACCCTGAGGTGAGCTTCCTACCACATATCCACTCCATAACTAAGGCTGCTTATTTCCATAACAACCCCTCACCTCCATTGCCTCAACATAACTGCTGCTAAGACCCTCATACATACCTTTATTGCCTTTAGACCTGACTATTTCAGTGCATTCCTATCCACTATAAACTTAAGTTCTGTCAAAGTCTGTTGCCAGTCTCCTAACTTGCATCAAATCCTGCTCACAAATTTCCCCTGTGCTCGCTGCACTACACTGGCTCCCAGTTAAGCAATATCTTAGTTTTAAAATTCTCATCCTTGTTTCATATTCCTCCACAGTTTTACTCCTCTTTAGCAGTGTAATCGATCCTGCCCTACAAACCTCTTGTGATCTCTGCGCTCCTCCAATTTTGGCCCTTGAGCTTTGCCATTTTTAATTCTTCCATCATTGCCAGCCATGCCTTCAGCTGCCAAAGCCCTGGGCTATCAAATTCCTTCCCTAACCTTCTGCTCTCTTATCTCCTTTAATGCATTCCTTAAAAACATACCCCTTGACCATTCTCTTTGCCATCCAGCACACAATCTACTTATGAAGCTCAGTATCTGATTTGTAATGCTCTTGGAAAGCATCTTGGAGAGTCCTACGAATGAAAGTCATTATTGTAGGAAAACAGGGAATATTACTTAAAAAGAGGGTGCCTTTATAGCATAGTTTAATCAGGGGAAAATACTTTACAAAGAGAAAGACTTGGTATGTGGGCACATGGTTGTTCAGTGGTAGGATATGCCTGTACTGCAGCATTGTCCAAACAAACCAACACTGTGTCCCTTTACAGAAGCCTCTATAAGCATCAAAGTGAACATCAAAGGAAGACCGAAATGCTAGAAAATGATATCCACCAACTGCCATTGGTAAACATGTGATTTTACTTAACCCATTTGCCTCACTTCTACAACCTAAACTGTATGTTAAGATGGGTCTCCCAATGTCATGTGAGAGTACCTTTAAGAAATGGGTGTTTATCAAATAGCTGTAGTGGATGTACCTTTAAGAAATGGGTGTTTATCAAATAGCTGCAGTGATGTCAGAGTGTGGGTGGAGCTGAGATGTCTGTCTGCTTTTACTTTCGTTTTTGAGCTGGCAGCTACAGTGTACAAGCTGCATCCTGTAGCTGGAGCTGCATCCAGCCAAACAAGGTGTAATTTTGATCTCGCTCTGCATGAAAAGAATGTCTTCAGATTACTTGCTAATTTAAAAGTGATAACTGCTTTCAGTAACGAATTTAAACCTGATGTCTTTGTTAAAGAGGGTATTTGTGTTATGGATGTTGCTAGGAAAGATTAAGGGTTACTTATAGAGTACTGTATTCTTTGGGGGATGTATTTGAGTTGATAGTTGCTAAGATGTTTACTGTGTGTTTATCAAATGTTAACTAGATTCAAATAATAAACATTGTTTTGTTTTAAAAGTACTTTAGATCTCTGTTGCATCACACCTGTAGAGTGGGCCCTTGTGCTCCCAATAACCAAAATATATTAAAAGTTGTGAGTCAGATGAACTCCATGACACGCTTTGGGGTTCTCTAAACCCTGGCCCATAACACCAAGGATTTATGGACCATAATGAAATACGCAGCAATAGTTAATTTTGTACTTTTTAAACCATTTCCATCCTACTTTTTCTTCCTTCACTTCGGTGTGGGTTTTTTTGCACACACAAGACATCAGTGCACAGGAAATAACATGGTTCATTTCAGAAGTAATGATAGAAATTAGGATAGAAATTAGGCTGGATTCTCTGAGCCTCCGCGGCAAAATCGCGTTCGTGGCGGGGCCGGAGAATGGCCGTTTACCTGGAAAATCGTAGCCGGCGCCGCTCCTATGATTGGCGCGGCTAGAGGGACAATGACAGAGACCCCCCCCCCCCCCCCCCCCCCCCCCGCGATTCTCCAAGCAAAATTGGCCGAGTTCCTGACGGTATGGTTCTAACCACGTATCCAGACCAGGATTCATAGTCGGGACCCTGACGTCAGGTGCATTTATTACAGTGTTTTATGTTCCTTGATAATTTAGCTTCATAGTATCTTGCCTTCTAAATTGCTTCCTTGGCCTCTCTCCTAATCTCTTTGTATTCTTCCTTGTCATGCTTTCTGTTGGCCATGTACTTATTGTATACCACTTTCTTTACTCTCTGTTTTTCTCTTTTTTCTTCCATGTGTCTTTATTCTTCCATGTGTCTCATTTGTTTGTTCTTGCTTTCAGGCGATTTAGGTTTTTTTCTGGACTCTATTGATCGCTGTTTGTTTTCTGTTGATGTTCTACATCATTGATGGCCTTTATATTGTCAAATTTATTTTCCAAATTCTACTCTCAACACCTCAAAGTTAACTGGCTTTAATCAGTTACCCTGTTCTTAGATTACATTACTTTATTACATTATGGTCACTATTGACTGGATGTTCCTTTATTTGTACTTCCCTTATCTGTCCAGCTTCATTCCCATTACGATATCCAGTAAGGAATCTCTTGTGTGTGTTTTTCTTACATATGGGTTAAAAAGGACCCTTGTACATATTTCTACATGCACCACACATCTGGCAGATTAATCTCAGGATAGTTGAAATCCCATATGATTATTTTTCACAGCGTACTGCTCATTTCCCTAAATTTCTGTATATTTCTTCCTCTGCTTCCTTTCCATTAATAGTCTGAGGACACCCCTACAATGTGATTGATCCTTGATTTATCTTCTATGTCTATCCACATGCATTTTAATTCTGTTTTACTGATAGCTACATTGCTTTTTTGTATTTCCAATATGTTATCTCCGATAAGGACAGCTGACTGACCTCTGGAGTACTGTGTATTATTCGGGTTTCCAAATATACTTTCTTTCAGAAGGTTTATTAGAATGATTCCTGTGATGAGATGCTTCCCCTATGAGGATAGATTAAGTACAATGGACCTATACTCTCTGGCGTTTACAAGAATGAGCGGTGATCTTACTAAAATAAAAAAGACTCTGAAAGGGCTTGACAGGGTAGATTTTCTTTTTATTTATTCATAGGATGTGTATCTCGTTGGCAAGGCCAGCAATTATTGCCCATCTCTAATTGCCCTTGAGGAGATAATCATTAAAGCCTTCTTGAACTATTCCAGTTCATTTGGTGTAGGTGCACCCACAGTGCTGTTAGGAAGGGAGTTCCAGGATTTTGATGGAGCAATGGAAATATATTTCCCAAGTCTGGATGTTGTTTGCTTTGGAGGGGAAACTTACAATGATATTCCCATGCAGCTGTGGTCCTTGTTCTTCCAAATGGAAGCAATTGTAAGCAATTCTTTGAAGCAATTCTTGGACTCTGAAATGGTTCCTATAGATTAGAGTGCAGAAAATCTAACCCCGCTATTCAAAAAGGGAGGTACAGAGAAAGCAGGGTCAGAATTTGTAAGCATCCAGGAGAGTTTCTTGAAACGATATGTAAATGGTCCGACTAGGGAAAAGGCCGTACCCCTTCCCTAGTTGGACTATTTACACATCATTCCGGACCTGGTATTGGGGAATGAGTCCGGGCAGATGGTCAAAGTTTCAGTAGGGGAGCATTTTGGGAAGAGTGAACATAATTTCATAAGTTTTAAGGTACTTGTGGATAAGGATAAGAGTAGTCCTCGGATGAAGGTGGTAAATTGGGGGAAGGGTAATTATAACAATATTAGGCAGGAACTGACAAATTTAGATTGAGCCGGCTGTTTGCGGGTCAATCAACATCTGACATGTGGCATCTTTCAAATATCAGTTGCATAGAATTCAGGACCGGCATATTCCTGTGAGGATGAAGGATAAGTATGGCAAGTTTCGGGAACCTTGGATAATGAGGGATATTGTGAGCCTAGTCAAAAAGAAAGAGGAAGCATTTGTAAGGTCTGAAAGGCTGAGAACAGACAAAGCCCTTGAAGAATACAAAGAAAGTAGGAAGAAACTTAAGTAAGGAGTCAGGAGGGCTAAAAGGTGTCATGAAAAGTTCTTGGCAAACAGGATTAAGGAGAATCCCAAGGCATTTTATATGTATATAAAGAGCAAGAGGGTAGCCAAGAAAAGGCTTGGCCCCCTTGAGGACAGAGGAGGGAATCTATGCTAGAACCAGAGGAAATGGTGAGGTACTAAATGAGTATTTTGCATCAGTATTCACCAAAGAAAAGGACTTGGTGAATGATGAGTCTAGGGAAGGGTGTGTAGATAGACTGGGTCGTGTTGATATCAAAAAGGAGGTGGTGTTGGACGTCTTAAAAAACATTAAGGTAGATAAGTCCCCAGGGCCTGATGGGATCTACCTCAGAATACTGAGGCAGGCAAGGGAGGAAATTGCCGGGGCCTTGACAGAAATCTTTGCATCCTCAATGGCCACAGGTGAGGACCCAGTGCACTGGAGAATAGCCAATGTTGTTCTTTTGTTTAAGAAGAATAGCGGGGATAATCCAGGAAGTTATAGGCTGGTGAGCCTTACATCAGTGGTAGGGAAATTATTGGAGAGGATTCTTAGGGCCAGGGTTTACTCACATTTGGAAATAAATGGACTTATTAGCAATAGGCAACATGGTTTTGTGAAGGGTGGTCGTGTCTCACTAACTTGATCAACTTTGTTGAGGAAGTGACAAAGATGATTGATGAAAGAAGGGCAGTGGATGTTGTCTTCATGGACTTCAGGAAAGCCTTTGACAAGGATCCACTGGTACAAAAGGTGACGTCACACGGGATCAGAGGTGAGCTGGCAAGCTGGATACAGAACTGGCCAGGTCATAGAAGACAGAGGGTAGCAGTGAAAGAGTGCTTTCTCTGAATGGAAGGCTGTGACTAGTGATGTTCCACAGGGAAGAGTGCTGGCACATTTGTTGTTCGTAGTGTATATAAATGATTTGGGGGGAAATTTAGCTCGTCTGATTCATACGTTTGCGGATGATTCAAAGATTGGTGGAGTTGCAGATAGTGATGAAGATTGTCAGAGGATCCAGCAGGATATAGATTGGTTGGGGACTTGGGCGGAGAAATGGTTGATCGGATTTAATCCGGACAAATATGAGGTAATACATTTTGGAAGGTCTAATACAGATAGGAAATATACAGTAAATGGCATAACCCTTAAGAGTATTGACCAGTAGAAGAATCTGGTTGTACAGGTCTTCAGATCACTGAAAATGGCAATGCAAGTGGATAAGGTAGTCAATAAGGCATATGGCATGCTGGCCTTCATTGGGTGGGACATTGAGTATAAAAATTGGCAAGTTTTGCTGCAGCTATACTGAATCTTAGTTAGGCCACACTTGGAATATTGTGTACAGTTCTGTTCACCACACCACCAGAAGGATGTGGAGGCTTTGGAAGGGTACAGAAGAGGTTTACCAGGGTGATGCCTGATCTGGAGGGTATTAGCTGTGAGGAGAGAATCATAATTCTACGGCACAGAGACAGGCTCATCGACCCAAACTGGTCCATGCCAACCAAAAGCCCATCTAAGCTAACCCCATTTGCCTGCATTTGGCCCAAATCCCTTTAATAATAATCGTTATTGTCACAAATGGGCTTACATTAACATTGCAATGATGTTACTGTGAAAATCCCCGAGTCGCCACATTCTGGCGACTGTTCGGGTACACAGAGGGAGAAGTCAGAATGTCCAATTCACCTAACAGCACGTCTTTCAGGACCTGTGGGAGGAAACTGGTGCACCCGGAAGAAACCCACGCAGATGCAGGAGAACGTGCAGACTCCTCACAGACGGTGACCCAAGCCAGGAATCGAACCTGGGACCCTGGCGCTGTGAAGCAACAGTGCTAACCACTGTGCTACCATGCTGCCCGGTAACCTTCCCTATCCATGTATCTGTCCAAATGCCTTTTGGCATTTCGGTAGGAAGGAAGGTGGTTTAAAGTGCGTCTACTTCAATGCCAGGAGCATCCGGAATAAGGTGGGTGAGCTTGCGGCATGGGTTAGTACCTGGGACTTCGATGTTGTGGCCATTTCAGAGACATGGATAGAGCAGGGCGAGGAATGGTTGTTGCAGGTGCCGGGGTTTAGATATTTCAGTAAGCTCAGGGAAGGTGGTAAGAGAGGGGGAGGGGTGGCATTGTTAGTCAAGGACAGTATTACGGTGGCTGAGAGGACATTTGATGAGGACTCGAATACTGAGGTAGTATGGGCTGAGTTAAGAAACAGGAAAGGAGAGGTCACCCTGTTAGGGATTTTCTATAGGCCTCCGAAAAGTTCCAGAGATGTAGAGGAAAGGATTGCAAAGATGATTCTGGATAGGAGCGAAAATAACAGGGTAGTTGTTATGGGGGACTTTAACTTTCCAAATATTGACTGGAAACACTATAGTTCGAGTACTTTAGATGGATCCGTTTTTGTCCAATGTGTGCAGGAGGGTTTCCTGATGCAGTATGTAGATAGACCAACAAGAGGCGAGGCCGTATTGGATTTGGTACTGGGTAATGAACCAGGACAGGTGTTAGATTTGCAGGTAGGTGAGCATTTTGGTGATAATGACCACAATTCGATTACGTTTACTTTAGCGATGGAAAGGGATAGGTATAAACTTCAGGGCAAGAGTTATTGCTGGGGGAAAGGCAATTATGATGCGATGAGGCAAGACTTAGGATGCATCGCCTGGAGAGGAAAACTGCAGGGGATGGACACAATGGAAACGTGGTGTATGTTCAAGGAATAGCTACTGTGTGTCCTTGATAAGTATGTACCTGTTAGGCAGGGAGGAAGTGGTCGAGTGAGGGAACCATGGGTTACTAAAGAAGTTGAAACACTTGTCAAGAGGAAGAAGGAGGCTTATGTGAAGATGAGACGTGATGGTTCAGTTGGGTCGCTTGAGAGTTACAAGTTAGCTAGGAAGGCTCTAAAGAGAGAGCTAAGAAGAGCCAAGCGAGGACATGAGAAGTCTTTGGCAGGTAGGATCATGGATAACCCTAAAGCTTTCTCTAGGTATGTCAGGAATAAAAGAATGACTAAGGTAAGAGTAGGGCCAGTCAAGGACAGTAATGGGAAGTTGTGTGTAGAGTCCGAGGAGATAGGAGAGGTGCTAAATGAGTATTTTTCGTCAGTATTCACACAGGAAAAAGACAAAGTTGTCGAGGAGAATATTGAGATACAGGCTACTGGACTAGAAGGGCTTGAGGTTCATCAGGAGGAGGTGTTAGTGATTCTGGAAAGTGTGAAAATAGATAAGTCCCCTGGGCCGGATGGGATTTATCCTAGGATTCTCTGGGAAGCTAGGGAGGAGATTGCTGAGCCTTTGGCTTTGATCTTTAAGTCATCTTTGTCTACAGGAATAGTGCCAGAGGACTGGAGGATAGCAAATGTTGTCCCCTTGTACAAGAAGGGGAGTAGAGATAACCCCGGTAACTATAGACCAGTGAGCCTTACTTCTGTTGTGGGAAAAGTCTTGGAAAGGTTTATAAGAGATAGGATGTATAATCATCTGGAAAGGAATAATTTGATTAGAGATAGTCAACATGGTTTTGTGAAGGGTAGGTCGTGCTTCACAAACCTCATTGAGTTCTTCGAGAAGGTGACCAAACAGGTGGATGAGGGTAAAGCAGTTGATGTGGTGTATATGGATTTCAGTAAAGCGTTTGATAAGGTTCCCCACGGTAGGCTATTGCAGAAAATACAGAGGCATGGGATTCAGGGTGATTTAGCAGTTTGGATCAGAAATTGGCTAGCTGATAGAAGACAAAAAGTGGTGGTTGATGGGAAATGCTCTGACTGGTGTCCAGTTACTAGTGGTGTGCCACAAGGATCTGTTTTGGGGCAGTTGCTGTTTGTCATTTTTATAAATGACCTGGAGGAGGGCGTAGAAGGATGGGTGAGTAAATTTGCAGATGACACTAAAGTCGGTGGAGTTGTGGACAGTGCAGAAGGATGTTACAAGTTACAGAGGGACATAGATAAGCTGCAGAGCTGGGCTGACAGGTGGCAAATGGAGTTTAATGCATAAAAGTGTGAGGTGATTCATTTTGGAAGGAATAACAGGAAGGCAGAGTACTGGGCTAATAGTAAGATTCTTGGTAGTGTGGATGAGCAGAGAGATCTCGGTGTCCATGTCCATAGATCCCTGAAAGTTGCCACCCAGGTTGAGAGGGTTGTTAAGAAGGCGTACGGTGTGTTAGCTTTTATTGGTAGAGGAATTGAGTTTCGGAGCCATGAGGTCACGTTGCAGTTGTACAAAACTCTGGTGCGGCCGCATTTGGAGTATTGTGTGCAGTTCTGGTCGCCACATTATAGGAAGGATGTGGAAGCATTGGAAAGGGTATAGAGTAGATTTACAAGAATGTTGCCTGGTATGGAGGGAAGATCATATGAGGAAAGGCTGAAGGACTTGAGGCTGTTTTCGTTAGAGAGAAGAAGGTTAAGAGGTGACTTAATTGAGGCATACAAGATGATCAGAGGATTAGATAGGGTGGACAGTGAGAGCCTTTTTCCTCGGATGGTGATGTCCAGTACGAGGGGACATAGCTTTAAATTGAGGGGAGATAGATATAGGACAGATGTCAGAGGTAGGTTCTTTACTCGGAGAGTAGTAAGGGTGTGGAATGCCCTGCCTGCAACAGTAGTGGACTCGCCAACACTAAACGCATTCAAATGGTCATTGGATAGGCATATGGACGATAAGGGAATAGTGTAGAGGGACTTTAGAAGGGTTTCACAGGACGGTGCAAGATCGTGGGCCGAAGGGCCTGTACTGCGCTGTAATGTTCTATGTTCTATGTTCTAAATGTTGTCAATTTCCCTGCCTCATCCACTTCCTCCGGCCTTCTGGTACTTCACCCGTGGCTAACAATGATGCAAATATCTCATTCAGGGCTCCCGCAAATTCTTCTCTAACCTCACGCAGTGTTCGTGGATATACCTGGTCAGGGCCAGATTTATCCACCTTCATACATTTTAATACGTGCATCACCTCCTCTACTTTAATGCGAACTGTCCCCAGTATATCGCCACTAGCTTTCCCAGGTTCCCAAGTCTTCATGTCTTTCTCCACGGTAAACACAGAGAGGTTGGAGAAACACAGATTGTTTTCACAGGAACAGCGGAGATTGAGGGGCTGATAGAAGTTTACAAAATTATGAGTGGCATGGACAGAGTGGATAGTCAAATGCTTTTTCCCAGGGTGGAAAAGGCAATTACTCGAGGACATTGATTTAAGACGCGAGGCGAAACATTTAGAAGAGATGTGCGAGGCACGGTTTTTGCACAGAGGGTGGTGAGTGCCTGGAACGCGCTGCCAGGGGAGGTGGCGGAGGCAGATATGATATCAACAGTTAAGGGGCATCTTGACGAATACATGAATAGGATGGGAATAGAGGGATACGGACCCCTGAGGCGCAGAAGGTTTTAGTTTAGACAGGCATCATGATCATGACAGGCATCACAAAACAGGCTTGGAGGGCCGAAGGGTCTGTTCCTGTGGTGTACTGTTCTTTGTATTCGTTGAAAGCCAGCATGGATTTGTTAAAGAAAATCGTAATTAACTTACTCAACTTTGTTGAAGTAACGGAGAGATTGATGAGGATAATGTTGTTGATGTGATGTATAAGGACTTCTCGAAGACATTTGGTAAGGTGCTGCACAACAGACTTGTGAGCAAACTTCAAACTGGTGGAATAAAAGTAACAGGAAATCGTAGTGGTGGATGGTTATTGTACAGATTAAAGGAAGGTTCATAGTGGAGTTCTCCACAGATCGGTGTTACAATCCCTGCTCTTGCTGATATATAAATAACCTAGACCTTGGTGTACAGGGTGTAATTTCAAAATTTGTAGATGTTACAAAACAATGGAGAACCAGAGGACACAGATTTAAGGTAATTAATTAGCAAAAGAACCAATAGAGAAATTAGAAAATCTTTTTCACACAGCGAGTGAGGATCTTGGGTGCACTGCCTGAGAGGATGGTGGAGGCAAGGTCAACTGAGGCTTTCAAAATGGAATTGGATTGTTATCGGAAATGAAACATTTGTAGGGCTGCAGGGAAATGGTAGAGGAATGGCGCTGAGTGAATTGCTTAAAGGGCCGCTTTCTGTGCTGCAACCATTCTATGATTCAATAATTCTAAAAGTTCCAGTAAGTTTTCAATAAATGAAGTCCTATCAGGTGAGTTCAAAGAATGCTCAATAAGTTGGCTGTAACATTTAAACTATCCATTTTGATAATATAGGAGCCCCAACCTCCCACTGATAATATGTGGTGTACCTAATTGGATTCATGCAATGACTGTCTTCAGTGTGACGAAGAATAATACAGCACAGGAACAGGCCCTTCGGCCCTCCAAGCCTGTACCGGTCATGATGCCATCCTTGGCCAAAACCCTCAGCACTTCCTGGTGCCGTATCCCTCTATACTCATCCAATCCATCTATACCTATCCTATCCAGGTCGAGATACCTTTTGAATGCCGTTAATGTAGATTTTAATTGGATACTGACTTTGTGGTATCATTAATTTATTGAAGCTCAGAAAGGACAGTGATGGGGAATACAACATGTTCTTTATATTCAGTGACATTGTTGAGTATAATTCACATACTTCATTGTGCTGTAACTTAGTTTTCCCAACATTATACTTCTTCCCTCCCCTATAAGTGTCTTAATCGTAGAATCCCTACAGTGCAAAATGAGGCCATTCAGCCCATTGAGTCTGCACCAACGCTCTGAAAGAGAACCCTACCTAGACCCACGACCCCCACCCTATCCCCGTAACCGAGTAACCCCACTTTAACTTTTGAACACGGGGCAATTTAGCCAATCCACCTGACCTGCACATCGTTGGACTGTGGGAGGAAACTGTAGCACCTGGAGTAAACCCATGCACACACGAGTAGAAAGTGCAAACTCCACGCAGTCACCTCGGGTTGGAATTGAACCCGGATCCCTGGCGCTGTGAGGCAGCAATGCTAACCGCTGTGCCGCCCATCCTGTCTATTCTTAGGAGAACTACCCCAGCTTCTCTCAGAGGGTAGTGAATCTGTGAAATTCTTTACCACAGAGAGATGTAGAGGCTGGGTCGATAAATATGTTCAAGGCTGAGATAGACAGATATTTAATCAGCAAGGTAATCAATGGTTATGAGAATAAGAGAGGAAATTAGAGTTCAGGAGTCTATCAGATCCGCCATGATCTCATTGAATGGCAGAGCAGAATCGATGGGCCAAGTGACCTACTTCTGTTCCTACAGCTGATGGTCTTCTCAAATAAAAACAGAAAATGTTGGAACTACTCAGCAGGTCACGCAGCTTCTCGGGAGACAGAAACAGAATTAATGGCCAGAATACTGAGGGGTGGGGCAGGGGCTTTGGTGGGCAGGAGGAGCCGGGAGTGTGTATTGCCAGCAGCTGCCAATTAAATTGCCTGCCATCCTATTAAGGTTGGTGGCTTATTCCCCAAGAGCTGCCGGCAGCTCAGCAATGCTACCACTAGTGGTGGCCATTGCAGGGGCTGCAAATGCAGAATGGTTGTGCATTGTCGCAGAGGGGCAAGTGGGATCTGGGGACGACCGGGCCAGTCAGGCAGGCCTTGGTAAGGGGTTGTTCGTTGGCAATGAAAATGCCTGTCCTCAGAAGAAACCTCATGTGGATTTCTATGTCACTCCGATCAACATATTCCCTTCCTCCTCCTGAGCTTCCCCTTATCGCCCCTATTTGTCCCAACTTGTGGTAGCAAGTTTTGCCGTCTTACTTTTTTTACACAAAAGGAATAATTTCAAGATCACTGCAAAAACTGATTTTAAAACAAACCCACAATATTAAATATTCATCAATTTCCCAAAGTCATTCCAATCCCTAATTGAGAACATTATTGTTCAGTAAATTGGACTGTTGAACATCAGGGGCGGAATTCTCCGACCCCCCGCAGGGTCGGGGAATCGCCCGGGGCCGGCATAAATCCCGCCCCCGCCGTGGCCGGAATTCCCGCCACCCGGGAATCGGCGGGAGCAGGGAATCACGCCCCGCCGATCGGCGGGCCCCCCGCGGTGATTCTCCGGCCCGCGATGGGCCGAAGTCCCGCCGCTGACAGGCCTCTCCCGCTGACGTGGTTTAAACCACCTCTGGTGGCGGCGGGATTGGTGGCGCGAGCGGGCCCCCAGGGTCCTGAGGGGGGCACGGGGCGGTCGGACCCCGGGGGGTGCCCCCACGGTGGCCTGGCCCACGATCGGGGCCCACCGATCGGCGGGCGGGCCAGTGCCATGGAGGCACTCTTCTTCTTCCACCGCCGCCATGGCCTCCACCATGGCGGAGGCGGAAGAGATCCCCCTACCGCGCATGCGCCGGTGGTGACGTCAGCGGCCGCTGACGCACCGGCGCATGCGCAGACCGGTGAAGGCCTTTTGGCCAGCCCCGACGCCGGGCGGTGTAGCGCCAAAGGCCATTGGCGCCAGTTTTGGCGCCGACTGGCGGAGCGGAAACCACTCCGGCGCGGGCCTAGCCCCTAAAGGTGCGGATCTCCGCACCTTTGGGGAAGCCTGACGCCGGAGTGGTTGGCGCCACTCCGCTACGCCGGGACCCCCCGCCCTGCCGGGTAGGGGAGAATCCCAGCCCAGTTTCTCTGTGACATGGTGAAGCTGCTGCATTTCTGCACCAGGATGCCTCTGAAGCTGAGCCCAAGTGAAAATTAAAGTATTTTGATGATCTGGCCCTCAGTGTAAATTGGTCATTTTATAGAGGACCCGTGTGTACATCTCTGGTCAGCTCCATCAATTCGGTGTGGCTCTGTCCCTTCATCTCAAAGCCTTTGTGTGTTTCTCCCTCTAGTTAGCCCCTCACTGTGTCTTTCCCTCCAACCCATCAATGCATGAATCCTTCTATTTCCATCTTCCATTCCTCTTATCTCTGACCACGCTTATCTAGTTCTTCAGCCCATCTTGTAGGACGAGGTTCCTTGGAAATAGCAAAAAAAGCTTGTGAAAAGACTAATGGCCGATGGATTTTCCAGTCCCTCCTGCTATTGAGTTTTTCCAGCCCCTTCCACCATCAGGAATTTCCTGTCCCGCTGAAGTCAATAGACTTTTGAATGGCCTGCCACATATTCTGGCCCCAATCCCTACTGTAATGGGGCTGTAAAATTCTGCCTTAAGTGTTCACTGGCTCAGATACACATTGACCTTGATATAGAATATAGATCCACATCTGGGCAGCACAGTGGTTAGCACTGCTCCCTCACAGCACCAGGGACCCGGGTTCAATTCCGGCCTTGGGTGGCTGTCTGTGTGGATTTCCTCCGGCTGCTCCGGTTTTCTCCTACAGGCCAAAGATGTGCAGTTAGGTGGATTGGCCATGTTAAATTGCCCGTTAGTGTCCAGGGATGCATGGGTTAGGTGGCGTTATGTGGTTACAGGAGCCTGGTTAGGGTGCTCTTTCGGCGGGTCGGTGCAGACCCGATGGGCCGAATGCTCTCTTTCTGCACTGTAGAGATTCCATCATTCTCTGATCTGGCAAAATCAAATTGGATTATACTCACACAAAGTAATCTCGATATATGTTTGTGTGTTTGTATTTCTTGAAGGAACACGGTGAAACTTCTCATTTGCAGCCTACCTCCACTCCATCAATGGCTTCCTCTGCAGTGGCCTCATTCAGACAGAAGACTTTTGGGACATTGAAGCTGCTTCAACATTTGCAGATCCGGGTGAAGCAACTCCGAACGGAAAACATCATCTATCATGGAGCCAGCCTGAAGGATGGAAGCATTCTGCATACCCTGACCAGCAGCTCTCACAGAGAGATGGTGCGTAGTTCACTGAGCAATTGGAAACTCCGCAGATTGTAGGCGGCAAGGTGGCACAGTGGTTAGAACTGCTGCCTCACAGCTCTAGGGACCTGGGGTTCAGTTCTGGCCTCGGGTCACTGTCTGTGTGGAGTTTGCATTTTCTCCCCGTGTCTGCGTGGGTTTCCTCCGGGTACTCCATTTTTCTCCCACAGTCCAAAGATGTGCAGGTTAGGTGGATTGGCCATGCTAAATTGCCCTTAGTGTCGAAAAAGGATAGGTGGGGTTACTGGGTTATGGGGATAGGGTGGAGGTGTGGGCTTAAGTAGGGTGCTCTTTCTAAGGGCCGGTGCAGACTCGACGGGCTGAATGGCCTCCTTCTACACTGTACATTCTATAATCTATACAAGACTGGCACAGAGATGGCATCCGACAACACAAGCAACTAGGGAAAGATGGCTTGTACAGTAATGACAAGAAGGACTTTCCTCTCAGGCAGTAATGCTGGTTAGAGTCTGGCAGGACAGGACTTTGACTTGCCTGTCCAACTTGCTGGTAACCAGGGCAACCTGCCTGGGTCAGGCTCCCATTTATATAAAGCTAGCTATGCTGAGCGGTGATGCTGCATACCTGCAACGGGCAGATGATTGACTGTCTGCAAATTGAAACTTTTATTTGTTACTCTCTCCTCTCCAGAGCCGAGTGACACCAGATAGATCGTCGTCATCCTTCTCGGGAAAGGAAAGCAGAAAGTGACATTTGTAAATCTTTCAAGACCTTTGCAGGGCCACACCTTCCACAGATGGACACTGCGGAGCAAGACATCACTGGGACGAGATCTTATTTCAGGTTTCTCACTCGCTATCAGTACACTTGGCCCAATGGGCCAGAGCTTCTCAATGAGCGGGAATCAGTCACACTTTAAGCAACTGGACAGTATGATATCACTGATGATATCATGGCCTGATTATGCACAGGCCCAAGAAACACCAAAAGGCCATTGTAATTTTATTATATGTTTGTAGGAGGGGGTGGATCGCTTTTTGTATCTGTGCTTAGTACAAGATTAATTCTACAACAGGATGTCAATGTCAATGTTATCGTGTCCAGTATAATGCAAAGTACTTTTGATTTTAAATATCCCTCCTGCCAGCCCCTTAACTCCTACTGGAACAAGGCTTAACGTCCATGCTGGAAGAGAGGCTGGTGCAGACCTGGCAGCTGGTCCACAATTTGGTCTTTCCCTTGGAATGGAGCGGTCAATCAGAGGCGAAAGCACGTGGTTTGATCCAATTGCAGTGCAAGTTTATAAATAATCTATTATTTTCGCCCATGAAGGCATGCCTGCTGGGCCTTGTTAGAAACCCACCTTGCTAACACTCATGGGGTAGTGTTGATCAGGAGCAAATCTACTTTATCTGTGTATTACTAAAGTAAGGAATTTCAATGTGTTCTTAGAATTTTTCCACAATTGTAACTGAACATGCATTAAAATCTGTTTTATTTAATATTGAGTTCTTTATCAAAGAGAATACAGCTGTCCTATTACTCACAACTATACTGTGCCATACAACTTGTTGGTTTCTCAATGCGCGGATGGACTGCAAGGCGTCATCGGGCAAAGCGAAGGGTGGAGAGGTTTAACTACTCCTGGTGCTTGGACATGGTGACCCGGCGAACTACTGCTCCCGGACTTGGAGTGCCTGACTGTGAAGTGTCGCCCATACTACCTGCCATGCGAGTTCATCTCTGCCATTATCACAGTGGTCTACATCCCATCCTAGGCGAAAGTGAAGAAGGCGCTTAATGAATTGGACACCGCTATAAATAACAATGAAGCAGAATACCCGGAGGCCTTGTTCATCGTGGCCGGGAAGTTCAACCACGACAACCTCAGGAGTGTATTGCCAGAATTCCACCAACACATCTCATGTCCCACCAGGGGCACCGACACTCTCGACCACTGCTACACAAACATCAAGGTCACCTACCAATCCATCCCCCGACCGCACTTCAGAAAATCGGACCATAAGACGGTGCTTCTTTTCCTGGCATAAGCGGAGAATCCAGTTAAGAAGATCATGCAATGCTGGTCCGAGGCAACAGGAGAGCTCCAATGCAACTGCTTGGAGTCAGTGGACTGGTCCATATTCAAGAACTCAATGGCCAACCAAAGTGAGTATGCCACCACCATCACAGACGTCATCTGCAAGTGTGTAGAAGATTGCGTGCCAAAGGAGGTAGTACATATGTTCCTCAACCAGAAACCATGGTTTAATCAGGAGATTGATTCACTCCCTACTGAAGGCCAGGTCTGAGGCGTTCAAGTCAAGCGAACCTGACATATACAAGAAATCCTCTGCAACCTCCGCAAAGCCATCAAGATGCCAAGAGACCATACCAGTCTAATGACACGGACTCTTGTCGTTTGTAGCGAGGCTTAAACAACATAACGGGCTACCAAGCAAAGCCGAGTAGAATCTCCGGCAGCAGTACTGCTCTCCCCTATGAACTCAATGCTCGGTACAAGCAGGAAACCAACAATCGGCCTCGGACACACCCATACCTACTGTTACAGCTTCTAAAGTCAGGTCGGCCTTCTTGAAAGTGAGCCTTCGGAAAGCAACGTGTCCTGATGAAGTCCCTGGTTGTGCACAAAGATCCTGCGCGGACCAACTGCTGTGTTTGTCTGTGGACATCTTCAACCTCTCCCTACTCTGTTTTGAGGTTCCCACCTGCTTCAAGAAGACCACCATCATACCAGTGCCAAAGAAATACCAGAAAATGTGCCTCAAAGACTATCATCTGGTGGCCTTGGCATCTATCATTCTCAAGTGCATCAAGAGATTGGTATGAGATACATCAATTCCATACTCCCAGAACGCTTTAAACAACTGCAATTTGTATACCACCACAACCGGTCCACAGCAGACGCCATCTCCCTGGGACATCTCGACCACAAGGACTCCCCATGTCAGACTCCTCTTCATTGACTACAGCTTTGCCTTCAACACCATAATCCCAGGCTAGCTCATAGCAAAACTCCAAAACCTAGACTTGGCTCCTCCCTCTAAATCTGGATCCTCGACTTCCTGACCCACAGACCACAATGAAATGAAAAATGAAATGAAAATCGCTTATTGTCACGAGTAGGCTTCAATGAAGTTACTGTGAAAAGCCCCTAGTCGCCACATTCCGGCGCCTATCCGGGGAGGCTGGTACGGGAATCAGTAAGGATAAACAACTACATCTCCTTCATGATAGTCCTCAATACCGGGTTCTGCAAAGCTGCATACCTAGCCCCCTCCTATACTCCCTATATACTCACGCCTGTGTGGTTAAAATTCGGCTCAAACCCCTTCTACAGGTTTGCTAATGACACGGCCATAGTGGGCTGGATCTCGAACAACAATGAGTCAGAATACAGGGGGGAGACAGAAAACCTAGTGGTGTGATTTAACGCCACAATCTCTCCCTCAACGTCAGCAAAACTAAGGAGCTGGTCATTGATTCAGGAAGCAAAGTATCGTACACACCCCGTCTGCATCAGTGGTGCCAGGTGGAAATTGGTTGACAGCTTAAAATTCCTAGGAGTGCACATCACCAACAATCTATCCTGGTCCACTCACGTCAACACTACGACAAAGAAAGCGCAACAGCACCTCTACTTCCTGAGGAAACTTAAGGAAATTCGGCATGTCCACTGTTACCATTGACTGTTACCAATTTTCACAGATGCACCATATAAAGCATCCTATCTGGCTGCATCACAGCTTGGTATGGCAACTGCTTGGCCCAAGACTGTAAGAAACTACAGAGTTGTGAACACAGCCCAGTCCATCACGTGAAACCGGCTCCCATCCATTAACTCTGTCTATACCTCCCACTGCCTTGGGAAAGCGAGCAGCATAATCAAAGACGCTTCCCACCTGGCTTATTCTCTCTTCCAACTTCTTCCATCAGTCAGGAGATACAAAATTCTGAAAACACGCACTAACAGGTTCAAAACAGCTTCTTCCCCACTGTTACCAGGCACCAGAATGACCCTCTTATAGACTGAACTGATCTCTTCACACACCTTCTCTACTGAGTAGTACTACACTTTGTATGCTCACCGATGTCTGTATTTACACTGTGTTTATGGATGTCCTATGTTTTTTCATTTATGGAACGCTCTGTCTGGACTGTAGGCAGAACAATACTTTTCACTGTATCTCGGTACACATAACAATAAATCAAAATAAAAGAAGGTCAGTAGGGCAGCACGGTGGCGCAGTGGTTAGCTCGCAGCGCCGAGGTCCCAGGTTTGATCCCGGCTCTGGGTCAGTCCGTGTGGGGTTTGCACGTTCTCCCCGTGTTTGCATAGGTTTCGTCCCACAATCCAAAGACGTGCAGGGTAGGTGTATTGGCCACACTAAATTGCCTCTTTTTGAAAAAAAAAATAGGAACGTCAGTAAAGAGTGGACAAGGTGATTTAGATGGAGCTTGAAATCACCAAAAATGCAAAGTTGCTCAGTGGAGGAGCAGAGCAAGGAAAACAGTGAGGATATGTGCTGTGAGGAATAGAGAAAAAGGATTATTATGGACAAGTTGAGAGGAGTGGAACAAGGTGATCTGCTGAAATGAGACTACTCAAGGTAAAAACAAACAATTTAGCACATCCAGTCCATATTTCCACATAAGCAATAGTTTTGGCCATATTTACCTACCCTTTCCCATACCTCTTCAATCTTTCTTTCTGTCATTCCCCCCCCATCCAATTTAATATTGAATATTTGTCAGAGACTGAATTTCCCCAGCAATGATCCTAGTCTGTGTGTGTGAACAATTTTACTGGTGAAGGTATAGTGGTGGGAATAGGAGCAGTTCTGAGAAAAATGTTGTTCTGCCTCAACTACTAACCCTGAGTTAGAGACAGGAGTGGTACCAGACAGCTGGAGAGTTGCCAATATTACACCCTTGTTCAAAAAACATTGTAAAGATAAACACAACAACAAGTCAATCAGTTTAACCTCGGTGGAGCGAAAACTTTTAGAAATGATAATCCAGGACAGAAGTAAGTCATTGGACAAATGAGTTTATTAAAGAAAGCCAGAAAAATTTGTTAAAGTCAAATCTCGATTGAATTTTCTGAAGAGGTAACAGATTGTTGCTGAGGGAAATTCAGTAAATGTGATGCTTTATATATAGTGGAGTTTCCCAGGGGTCAGAATTGGTTGCCTTCATATATATTACAGCTCGAGACTTGAATTTGCAGGGCACGATTTCAAAATTTTCAGATGACATATAACTTTGGTGTATCGTGAACTGTGATGGAGCTAGTGCTAGACTTCAAGAGGATGTAGGCAGGTGGAATGAGCAGATATCTGGTGGATGAAATAATACATTTTGGTAGGAAGACCAAGCAGAGACAATATAAAATAAAGGATTCAATTCTAAAGGAAGTGCAAAGACAAAGAAACCTCGGGGGTATATGCATTTAGATAGTAGGGTTCTGCAATGAGATTAAAAACAGAAAATGCTACGATACTCAGCAGGCCTCGCAGCCTTCTGCAGAGAGAAATAACTTTAAGGCTGGCCGGTTACATGTCAGCTGGCGCAAACATAGAATCACAGAATTTACAGTGTAGAAATAAGGCCATTCAGCCTATCAAGTCTGCACCGGCCCTTGGCAAGAGAACCCGACTTAACATGATGGCATTGTCACGTGCTGTAGATTTGTATGATTGTAGTTTTGAAACTTTTTTGCACTCAATCAAAATTTTGCAGAATAATATAAAAATAATAATAGTAAACAAAACAACACTAACACAGGTATCACACCTTGCTACCACGTTTGTGACAGTAGTCCCAATACTATAATTTCCTAGATTATTTACATTAGTGAGCATTATACTGTTTTTTTGAAGTGTTCTTCATAGGATTTTTAACATTTAGTAGTAAGAATTATCCACTACTTTACATACGTATTTGCAATTACTGCCCGGACTCTTTACATCGTTTATAATTCTGTTTGTTTTGCTTGGGGGGGAGGGGGGGGTGGATTCTGTTCCCACCTTGAATTCTTGAGGGAGGTTAGGAAGGAAGTTCCAGTTTGACACGTGTGGGAGGGATCTGTGTCCCCTCCTGCAAATGGCCTTCCTCCCCGTCTCTTCTCTGCTATACGCGAGCTCACTTTCACCCAGGCTCCCCTTAGTTAGATGCTTGTGAACAGGTCTGCAAAGATGTTTATGAACTTCTTCTAAGTGCCGTGGAATCTCTCCTCAGACCCCTTTATCGAGAATTTTTCTTTTTTAGTTTCAGGAACTCAGCCAGGTCTGAGAGCCACTCCGAGGCACTGTATGGCGCTGCCGACTTCCAGCCTAGCAGAATTCTCCGCTTGTTGATCAGTGAGGTGAAGGCCAGGCATCCAGTCCCTTCACTCCCTAGAGCTTTGGATGCTATTGACACCCCAAAGACCCACACAGTTTGGCGCAGCTCCATCTCAACTACCACAACCCTGGACATTGCCTTGGAAAAGGCTGTCCAGAGCTCCCTGAGTCGGGTGCAGGACCAGAACATGTGGGTGTGGTTGGTCGGGCCCTCCTGACTCCCCTGCCACTTTTCTTCCACCTCCAGGAAGAACCCGTTCATGCGTGTCTTCGTGAGGTGTGCTCTGTGCACCACCTTGAGCTGTATCTGACTAAGCCCAGCACAGGTGGAGGTGGAGTTGATCTTGTGCAGCGCCTCGATCCAGAGTCCTTCCCCTATCTCTGCCCATCTCCTCCTCCCATTTCCATCTGGTCTCGTCCAGTAGGGTTCTGCCATTTTCTAGTAGTCCATAGGTGTCGCCACATTTGCCGTCCTCTAACCAGTCCAGCCCTACCATTGTGTCCATCTGTCCGGATCTCTGGGAGAACATTTTTATCTCCTTGTGGAGAAAGGCGCGCAACTGCCGTCACCTGAACCCGTTCTCTTTCGGGAATTGCTGCCTCTTTGAGAGTTCCCCCAGGGTCGCCAGTCTATTGTCATGTGCATGTCCTTCACTCTCCTTGTCCCTCCACGTCTCAAATATGGCATTGATCCTCGTCGGTATGAACCTGTGGTTGTTGCAGATGAGGGCCTCTATGGACATTTCACCAAGTTTGAAATGGCTCCTGAATTGGTTGTATGTCCTTAGTGTGGCCACTACCACTGGGCTCCTGGAGTGTGTGTGTGTGTGTGTGTGTGTGTGTGTGTGGCGAGGCCGGGAGTGGTGCAGTGGCCAATGCTTGGAGAGATGTCCCCGTGCAGGAGAGGAGGCCTCCTCCGTCAGAAGGTGGTGGTGAGCTGCCTTCTTGAACCGCTGCAGTCCCTGGGATGTAGTTGCACTCACAGTGCTGTTAGGGAGAGAGTTCCAGGATTTTGACCAAGCGACAGTGAAAGAATGGCAATATATTTCCAAGACAAGATGGTGGACAATTTGGAGGGGGACTTCCAGGTGGTGGGGTTCCCATGTATCTACTGCCCTTGTCCTTCAAGATGGCAGTGGTTGTGGATTTGGAAGGTGCTGCTAAGGAGCCTTTGTGAGTTCCTGCAGTGCATCTTGTAGATGGTACACACGGCTGTCACAGTTCATCAGTGGTGGAGGGACTGATTGTTTGTGGAAAGAGCTGCTCTGTCCTCAATAGTGTCAAGCATCGTGAGTATTTGACATAGCTGCATTCATCCAGGCAAGTGGAGAATATTCCATCACACTCCTGACCTTGTGCCTTCTCGATGATGGACAGGCTTGGTGAGTCAGGAGTGACTTGCCACAGGATTCCTCGTCTCTGACCTACTCTAGTAGCCACAGTATTTATATCATAGGATGTTGATAGTGGGGGATTAAGTGAATGCCATTGAATGTCAAGGGGCAATGGTTAGGTTCTCTCTTGTTGGAGATGATCATTGCCCGGCCCTTCCGTGGCACAAATGCTGCTTGCCACTTGTCAGCCTAGATATTGTTGAGGTCTTGCTGTGTTTGGACATGGACTGCTTCAGTCTGAGGAGTCGCGAATGGCGCTAAACATTGTGCAATCATCAGTGGACATCCCCACTTTGACCTTGTGATGGAGGGAAAGGTATTGCTGAAGATAGTTCGGCTTAGGGTACTACCCTGAGGAACTCTTGCAGTGATATTCTAGAGCAGAGATGATTGACCTCCTCCACAACCATTTTTCTTTGTGCCAGGTATGACTAGCTTTTTGCTAGAGCTCCTTGATGTCAGTCAGTCAAATGCTGCCATGATGTCAAGGGCATGTACTGTCATCTCACCTCTAGAATTCAGCTCTTTTGTCCATGTTTGAATCACTGCTGTAATGAGGTCAGGAACTGAGTGGCCCTGGTGTCAGTGAGCATCAGTGAGCAGATTATTGCTAAACTAGTGCTGTTGATGAGCCCTTCCGTCACTTTACTGACGACCAAGAGTAAGCTGACGGGGTGGTAATTGGCTGAATTGGATTTCTCCTGTTTCTTGTGTACAGGCATACCTGGACAATTTTCTACAGTGTCAGGTAAATGTCAGCGCTGTAGCTGGACAGGAACAGCTTGGCAAGTTCTGCGGCAGTACTGTGACCGGAATATTGTCTGGGCCCATAGTCTTTACAGATCCAATGCCTTCAGCCATTTCTAGATAGCACGTGGAGTGAATTGAATTGACTGAAGACTGACATGTGCTGCTGGGGACCTCTGGAAGAGGCGGAGATGGATCATCCACCTGGCTCTTCTGGCTGAAGATTGTTGCCTAAGATTGTTGCAAGTACTTCAGTCTTATTTGAACCCATGACCCAGGATTACTAGTCCAGCAATGTTATCACTACGCTACCGTCTCTCTCAAAAATCTTTTTCTATTAAATGTTTGCTAATATTCACAATAGCAGTCAGTATTTCATGGACCCTAACTGGCTAGAGAGCAGCAATGGACACATGCATGAACAAAGCAGAGTTTTGTATACACCTCAACATGCAATCCACACAAATGAGTCAAAAACAATGAGTCATTGGGACAAGTGTCAAAGGGCACTTGTCTAGCAAATAGTGACTCAGATGCTTAAAAAAATAACTTGCAGTTTGGGGATTCCTCAAGAAATCTTGTTCTGGTCTCCGTACTTACAGCAGGAGTTAAATGAGCTGCTTCTTCAAGATTAGTGATTTTCTCCAACATTTGCTCCACATCACATATAAGACAAATTAGTACCGCCGTCTTGCCCAAGGGTCACTCACACAAAAACTGCAACATGAAGAGGCAATACCTGTGATTTGCCATGAGCTCCCCATTTTAATTACCTCAATAAAAATATGCCAAATTCTACAGGAAGTAGATAGAAGAAAATCCATGGCACCAACAGTTCAATTATATTTTTTATAATTGCTTGCAATGGCAGAGGTGATATTCCTCTTGATTATGTCATTCACTGACAACTTTTTTTACAGAGTAAATAAAAAGTAGGGGCAAAGGAGAGTATGCGAAATTACAGCTGAGAGAATATTGCCTGTTGGACCATGTGGTGTGTCCATTGGTACACTAAATGACATTCACAACAGGTAGATATTACTGAATGCAAGTAGCTTTGCAGACGATGAGAAGCAAATCTTGATCTAACTGCATTGCAAACATCTTTTGTGCAAAGAGACCGTTTCTATTTGTGCTAGTGTCTTGGAGGGATGTGTACTTGATTTGGTGGTACAGGACAAACTCTTCTCACCCCATTGATTGATTGAGATCAGATTTGGTCCTCCAGCATGCAGGCCAGATGCAGCCTACAAAGCCTCGCTAGCCTACAAAGCCTCGCTATCATGGCCCAGGGAGCCAGTTTTCAAAATGCTGGTAAATGAAGTGAAAGATTCTGAAAGGAGCTACTCCTCCAATCACAGGCCATTCTGTTTGCTGCTCATTGCACAAATGTGGGAAAGAAACAGTTGTAATAAACCTTACTTGAAAGTGGAGAGCACTCACCACTACATTCTCAAGGGCAATTAGGGATGAACAATAGTTACTGGCCTAGTCAGCAATATCCCCCATCCCATGAATGAATAAAACTCACTTGTTCCTTCTAAATTGCTTCATATTTTTTATGTTTTTCATCTTCCAGTTGTTGAGACTCCGTCCCTGAGCAGCAATACTCACCACCCAATCAACTTGGGGAATTTCATAATTTGCCCCGATTCTCCTCAGTGGCGGTGAATGGTCCCTTCCACTTGCTTTGTGGCAGCCCCGCCACTGGTCCCCTCTGCTCTCCTCACAGGACCCTGCCACTAGTCCAGCTCTCCTCCCAAGACCATTCTCCTCGCAAGATCCACCACCTCTGGCCCCTCTACTCTTGGAAAATTTGCGCCTCTATTTGCTCTCAAAAATATGGTGCCAAGAAATGACATGAGTGCACAATTAGACTGGAGACCAGGCAGTTTATTCAGCAGCAAAAAATCAGGGAAACATGAAGTAAAATCTCTGTACATTATGTTTCCGAGCTCTCTAAATAAACCTAATATACAACACAGAATAAATGAAGTAATCAAAACTCTATAAACAATGGTGCACTTTATTGATCAGTGGGCACTGCCCGAAGGCAGCATTCCTGTCCTGTATGAACAGGATTGGCCCTGGTAGCCAGTTTATTCTTTCGCAAATATTGACCCATACCTTTAATATCAGTGTCACTTAACCCAATCTCAGTTACTTAATTCAGACAAACTTCAAATAATGAACAAAATATAACCATTGGTATATTGGTAGCTTACCAATAGATCTTAAGTCTAATTTTTAAAACAAATTGGCAGAGTTAGATGGGTGGAAATGCAGCCACTTACTGCTGTTGCAAACCCAGAGAACCTTAAACAGTCCTCAGAGTTACAAATATTAACAGGCATGTCTAAGTACAAACTTCAGACGGATTTTTGCTTGAAGAATGCCAGGATGACCATGAAAAACATTATAATTCCTCAGAATCGACCAAGCCTGAAGTCAGCGATATAAAAAACGGCCTTTTAACAACAATAAATTATGCAAATAAGGAAAACATGTCCTGTTAAACAACTCTACTTCTGCCAGATCATATTTAGTTAAATGAAAGAACAATCACTTTCAAGGAAGAGCTTTAAAAAAAAACTGAATTCCTCATTTCTATGAATTAAAATTAACCAAGAATATACAATTATAAAGCTACAAATAAATGCTCATCAAGTTTTTTTTTAAAGTTGAAGCGACCAATTCTTTTTTTTCCCCAATTAAAGGGCAATTTAGCGTGGCCAATCCACCTATCCTGCACATCTTTGGGTTGGGGGGGGGGGGGGGGGGGGGGGGGGGGGAAACCCACAAAGGCATGGGGAATATGTGCAAACTCCACACGGACAGTCACCCGGGAAGGGATTGAACCCGGGTCCACGGCACCGTGAGAAATCCTCCTCAACTTGTGTAACCTGGAGGTTGCGTCAATTCAGTATCAAAATAAATATATTTTTGATAAACATCATGCTTCTATACTGTTTACTTTCTTGGTCACTCAAAAGGCAGGGGTTACAAACCTATACTAGTCCGTAAGCAGTTATCATTCTCTTAGGTTACTTCCTGTGGTGGAGAGGGGAGAGCATGACAAGGAAGAATACAAAGATGTTAGGAGAGAAGTAACAAACAAATTAGGAAGGCAAAGAGGAACAAATAAGTTAAAGCCAAATTGTAAAATGTTCTGCAGCCAAATAAATTTTTAAAAAACAATGGAAAGGCAGGGTGGGAATAGGGCTATTAAAGGATGGACAAGATCAATTCAGAAGCCGTGATAATGCATTGGCAGAAATTTTACTTTGTTTCAGTATTTTAGAAGGTAGATAGATCAGGTTCTAAGGCATCAGAAACTGAGATCAGAAATTATATAACTGCATTTAGAATAAATAGGAAAATATTAATCAAAGTCAGAGAGGATAAAACCCCAGTTTGGACAGATTATAGCTATGCATTTAAAAATAATCTAATGAGATATGCAAGGCACTATTCCACATATTTAATAATTAATTGTAAAAAGGTGTATTGCTAGAGGACTGGTTGACAGCTAACATTATACTATATTTCAGAAAGGAGATAGAACATGTCTGAAGAACTATAGACCAGTCAGCTTAACATAATGGAATCCCCGCTTAAAAAAAGAAATTAGAAAATAAATGTAAAAACCAAAAAATAGTCACAGTGTTTCAGCTTCATTGACCAACCTCATTAAATTATTTGAAGAAGTAACAGAGAATAGACAGACAAGGGTAATGCAGTAGATGCAATTTATCCAGCTTTCCAAATGGCCGTGGTAAAGTACCACGTAATACACTAATGTGACTTCAGGTGGCAACCATGGAGTGAGTGGTCGCACATTTGGTGGCTCCTGCCCGTAGTGGACTGTTTGGACCTTTTCCCCTATTAATGGCAGACCCAGGGCAGCACGGTGGCCTAGTGGTTAGCACAACCGCCTCACGGCGCTGAGGTCCCAGGTTCGATCCCGGCTCTGGGTCACTGTCCGTGTGGAGTTTGCACGTTCTCCCCGTGTCTGCGTGGGTTTCGCCCCCACAACCCAAAAATGTGCAGAGTAGGTGGATTGGCCACGCTAAATTGCCCCTTAATTGGAAAAAATAATTGGCTAATCTAAATTTAAAAAAAAAAAAATTAATGGCAGACCCGAGTGATTGTATAAGGTGCGGGAGAGGTGGAGGAAGAGTGTATCCCACCATTTTATGGATTCGTGGACCAGAAGTGGTCGAAAAAGGGAACAACTGTTGAAAGCTGGCATGGAGCCTGCGACACACGGTAAGATGGCGGAGGGTCAGGGTCCGAGCCTGCCTGCCCTGTGGTCGACGGATCAGCTAGCGAGCTTCTGCCACGAGACGTTTGCCCAGCAGAGGAAGGAGAACTTGGAGGACCTGGCCAGGATGATGGATCCCATAAAGGCAGGGATCGACCGCATGGCAATGACGTTGGAGGCCCAGGGTCAGACAATCCGGAAGGTGGAGGAGGCGGTGGGGAAGCACGAGGAGCAGCTTGCTTCGATGGCTGCGGAGATGGAGTTGATGAGAGATTAACAGAAGAGGCTGCAGGACAAGGTGGAGGACTTGGAGAATAGATCGCGCAGGCAGAACTCAAGGATCGTGGGCCTGCCGGAGAGCAGTGAGGGAGCAGACGCCGGTGCATCTGTGGAATGGATGTTTGACAAGCTGCTGTGAGAAGGAGCGTTTGTTCAACCCTTGGAGGTGGGCTGGGCGCACAGGCCGCTTATGAGGAAGCCGCAGAGAAATGAGCTGCCGAGGGTGATGGCGGTGCGATTGGACTGGATAAGGAACGGATTTTGAGGTGAACCAGGTGGATTAGGTGCTGTACATGGGAAGGCAGCGAGCTGAATGTCTACCAGGACTTGGTTGTGGAGCTGGCCAAAAAAGAGGGCAATCTTCAACAAGGTGAAGTCGGCCCTCTTTAAGAAGGGGGTGAAGTTCGGCATGTTACACCCAGCGCGTCTGTGGGGAACATACGAAGACCAGGAACTCTACTCTGGGTCACCAGAAGGGACGATGGAATTTATTAGAGACAATGGGCCGGTGGAGAGTGAGGACATTGAACTCTTGAGGGGAAGTTCCTATCCTATATTTTGCTTTTCTTCTGGTTTGTATGAACCACTTTTGCACTGTACTTGGGGCTGTAGCTCTGTTTTGGGCTTTGGGTCTGTTTGTTTTTGATGGGGGATGGTGGGTTGCTTTTTTGTGTTTGGTGGGGATTATAAAGTTAACACTCCGAGGATGATTGAGCGGGGGGGGGGGAATTGGTGGGTGGTAGGTTGCTAGGCGCCATGGGTGGGGGCTACTGGCTAGCTCACAGAAACGCAACGGGGGGGGGGGGGGGGGGCGAGCAGGTGGCAAGCTTGTTTATGGGGGGTTGGGATTGTTATTTTGTTATGGGGTGGGGGGGGGGGGAGGAGGGGGGCGGAAGTCTGCTGACAGGGGAGGGACTGGTGAAAGGTGACATGGTGAGGGTTGATGACAGTGGGTGCTCGAGGGTGGGCCTGAGGAGGTGCGGGACGTGGGCTGGAGGCTGACCTAGGCAGGGCTATGGTTGATTGGCAGGGGCTGGGGGTTGCGACCAGACTGATCACATGGAATGTGAGAGGGCTGAACGGGCCAATCAAGAGGGGCCATGTGTTCACACATCTGAAAAGATTAAATGAAAATCGCTTATTGTCACGAGTAGGTTTCAATGAAGTTACTGTGAAAAGCCCCTAGTCGCCACATTCTGGCGCCTGTTTGGGGAGGCTGAGGAAGGGGTGGGTAGGGCAGATATTCCATTCGGGGCTAGATTCCAAAACAAGGGGAATAGCGATTCTGATTAATAAGTGGATGGCATTTGAAGTGGGCAGTATAGTGGTGGACACAGGGTCAGATATGTCATGGTGAGCGAGAAGTTGGAGGGGATGCCGGTGGTACTGGTGAATATTTGTGCTCCGAACTGGGACGACGTAGAGTTTATGAGGCGGATATTGGGGGAGATCCCGGATCTGGACTCGCATCGGCTGATTATGGGGGGGGGATCGACTTTAATACGGTTATGGATCCAAGGCTGGATTGGTCGAGTTCGAAAATAGTAAGGGTTTCCCATGTACACAAAGCGTACTCCCAAATTGACTTTTTTGTCATGGATAGGATGTTGTTGGCAGGGGTGGTGGATGTTGACTACTCGGCGATAGTGGTGTTGGATCATGCCCCGCACTAGGTGGATTCACGGGTGAGCAAGGAGGGGGGCCAGCGCCCACACTGGAGATTAGATATATGACTGTTAGCGGAGGAGGTGTGTGAGGGAATCCATTCTGAGATATGTGGAGATAAATGATACAGGGGAGGTCTCGGCAGCTACGGTATGGGAGGCATTGAAGGCAGTGATGAGAGGGGAGTTTATCTCAATGTGGGCACACAGGACGAAGATAGAGCGAGCGGAGATGGATAGATTAGTGAGGGAGATCCTCCAGGTAGACTGGAGGTATTCGGAGGCCCCTGTTGCAGGTTTGTTGAAGGAGCAGTAAAGCTGCAGATGGGAGTTTGGGTTATCTAGGGGGAAGGCAGTGGGGCAGTTGAGAAAGGCGAGAGGGGCGGTGTATGAATATGGGGAGAAGGCTAGTAGGGTGCTAGCACATCAGCTAAGGAAACAAGAGGTGGCAAGGGAGATAGGGAAAGTGAAGGATAGAGGGGGGAATATGATCTTGGGTATGAATGGGATGTTTCGGAACTTTTATAGCAGGCTGTACGAGTTGGAACTCCCAGCCAGGGTGGAGGGGATGAGGCGGTTTTTGGAGGGACTGGGGTATCCGAGGGTGGAGAAAGAGCTGGTGGAGGTCTAGGGACCCCAATTAGGCTGTTTGAAGAGGCTGGTGGAGGGGCTGGAGGCGATGCAGTCAGGCAAGGGCCCAGGGCCGGATGGGTATGTGGTGGAGTTTTAGAAAAGGTTTTCAGGAGTGCTGGGGCCCTTGCTGGTGAGGACGTTTAATGAGGCTAGGGAGCGAGGGATATACCCCCAACAATGTCACAGGCCTCGATCTCTCTTATCCTGAAGCGGGATAAGGACCCAGAACAATATGGGCCGTATAGGCCAATCTTCCTTCTAAATGTAGACGCCAGGCTCCTGGCCTATCTTGGCCTCGAGGATAGAGGATTGTGTACCAGGGGTGATAGGGGAGGACCAGACGAGGTTTGTGAAAGGGAGGCAGTTAACGGTTAACATCAGAAGGCTGGTTATGATGCGCTCCGAGGGAAGGGATGTGGAGGTGACGATCGCCATGAATGTGAAGGCCTTCGATCGGGTGGATTGGGAGTATCTGTGGGAGGTGGTCCTGGGGCGGTTTGGGTTTGGGCAGGGTTTTGTGGACTCGGTCCAGCTGCTATACCATGCACCGGTGGCAAGCATGCGGACAAACCGAGTGAGCTCAGATTATTTTAGGCCGCACCGGGGGATGAGGCAGGGATTTCCATTCTCCCCATTGTTGTTTGCCTTGGCTATAGAGCCTCTGGCGATGAGAGCGTCAAAGGACTGGCAGGGGATAGATAGTACGGGGGGGGGGGGGGGGGGGGGGGGGGGGGGGGGGGGGGTGGGGGGGGGGGCGGATTGGTGTGTGGAGCACAGGGCCTCGTTATAAGCGAACAACTTACTTTTGTATATTTCTGACCTGCTGGGGGGGTTAGGAGTGATTACGGGGATCCAAGAGGAACACGGACGGTTTCCGGGTTACAAATTGAATATGGACAAAAGTGAGGTCTTTGCGATTCAGGAGAGGGGGCAGGAGAGGAGATCGGGGGATGTGGAGGTGCCGTTCAAGGTGAGATTGTGGGAGGATGTCTTGAGTAGAGTTAACGTGCCCTCGTCATGTGCCAGGCTTAGCCTGATACAATTCAAGATGGTCCATATGACTGTGGCCCCTATGAGCAGGTGCTTTGAAGGGGTGGAGGATAGGTTTGGGCAGTGTGCAGGAGGGCCTACATGTTTTGGGCATGTCCGTAGCTTAGGGGATTCTGGCAAGGGTTTGCCAATGTCATGTCCATGATATTAAAGGTACGGGTGGTTCCGAGTCCAGATCTTTGGTGTGTCGGAATACCCGGGAGTCCAGGGGGCGAGAGGCTGATGTGTTGGCCTTTGCCTCTCTGGTAGCCCGGAGACAGATCTTATTGGCATGGAGGGACTTGGAACCCCCACAATCAGGTGCATGGGTCAATGACATGGCCGAATTTCTCAGGCTTGAGAAGATCATGTTCGCCCCGAGAGAATCAATGCTAGAGTTTGCTCGGTGGTGGACTTCCGGTTGCGGTGATGCGGAGCTAAGCCGCACGTTCGGTGGCTCCCACTTTTTTTGGTCTTTTGGGCCCTTTTAAGGGCCCGTAGTGGCGCTGGCTAGACTGGACCAGGGGAGCGGGACGGTCAAAAAATCGGCTTTGGAGCAGAGAAAGGTGTGAGGCAGGAAAAACATGATGGCGGCGGGCAGGGAACCGGCAGTGTGGCAGCAGTGGGCGCAGGAGCAGCTTCAGAGAGCTGAAAGCTGAGCTCCTGGAACCGCTTAAGGCCTCATTGGACAAGTTCATGGCGACTCAGACGGCTCAGGGTGCAGAGATCCGCGAGATACGGCAGAAGGCCTCGGAGAGCGAAGATGAACTCCTAGGCCTGGCAGTGAAGGTGGAGTCGCACGAGGCGCTTCACAAAAAATGGCAAGCGAGGATGGAGGAAATGGAGAACCGCTCCCGGCGGAAGAACATGCGGATCCTGGGCCTCCCGGAGGGGCTGGAAGGTTCGGACTTGGGGGCCAATGTGGCCTTGATGCTTAACTCCCGAAGGGGTGCGGGGTCCTTCCAAGGGCCCTTGGAGCTGGAGGGTGCCCACCGAGTGTTGCTGAGGAAGCCCAGGCCGAACAAGCCGCCAAGGGCGGTGCTGGTTCGTTTTCACTGCTTCGTCGACCGTGAGTGTGTGCTGAGATGGGCGAAGAAGGAGAGGAGCAGCAGGTGGGAGAATGCAGAGATCTGGATTTATCAGGACTGCAGTGCGGAGGTGGCGAAGAGAAGGGCTGGTTTTAACCGGGTGAAGGCAGTGCTCCACAAGAAAGGGGTGAAGTTCAGCCTGCTACAGCCGGCATGCCTCTGGGTCACTTATAAAGACTGCTTCGTCCAGGCAGAGAAGCTGGACTCGAACTGAGGACTGGGGGGGGGCTGAGGACTGATATATACCGTCCGGAGGCATTGTCTTCCCTGGTATCCTTTTTTTTCCCCTTTGGTTCCTTTTTGTTTTTTTCGCTTTTTGGGGCTTTTAAATTATTTATCTTGATGCCTTTGTTTTTTTCACTGGAGGGCTGGGGAGCTGTATCGCGGGCACGTTGGGTCGCTATTTCCCGCGTTTTGGGTCGGGGGGGGCGGGGTTATAGATGGAAGCGCGGGCTTTTTCCCGCGCTGGAGGTGGAATGGGAGGGGTTGGCACCGGGTGGGGGAGTGGCGGTTATGTTGCACCGGGGGGCTCGTTGGGGTGGCGGGAGCAGCTGGGGTCAGCAGGAGTCGGCTGACTTACGGAAGTACGTTGGAAGGGATAACGCAGCTAGAGGGGGCCCTAGTTAGGGGTGGGGGGAATAGGGGGGAGGTATCGGGTTGCTGCTGGAAGGGCTGAAGGGGAACGGTCTATTAGGGCACACAGGGAGAGGGGGGTGAAAGTTGAGGGGGAGAGGTTGGTGGAAGAAATGGAAAGGGCGGACAGGAAGTATGCGGATGCCCCGGAAGAGGGGCTTTTGAGGAAGCGTCATAGTCTCCAAGCGGAGTTTGACATATTGACCACCCGGAAGACGGAGGCGCAGTGGAGGAGGGCGCAAGGGGCGGTATATGTGTACGGGGAGAAGGCAAGTCGGATGCTGGCCCACCAGCTCCGGAAGCGGGAGGCAGCGAGAGAGATAGGGGGAGTTAGAGATGTAGGAGGGAATCTGGTGCGGAGTGCAAGGGGCATCAATGGGGTGTTCAGGTCCTTTTATGAGGAGCTGTACCGGTCGGTGCCCCCTGGGGAGGAGGGTGGGGTGGACCGCTTTTTGGATAAGCTGGAGTTCCCAGTGGGGGAGGAGCGGGTTGAGGGTCTGGGGGCCCCAATTGAGTTGGAGGAGCTGATCGAGGCGTTGGGGAGTATGCAGTCAGGGAAGGCACCGGGGTCTAACGGGTTCCCGGTGGAGTTTTACAATAACTTCTCAGACCTGCTCGGCCCGCTGTTAGTGAGGACCCTGAATGAGGCAAGGGAGGGGGGGGATTTGCCCCCGACGATGTCCAGAGCACTAATTTCTCTGATCTTGAAGCGGGATAAGGACCCCCTCCAGTGTGGGTCCTACTGGCCGATCCCACTCCTCAACGTGGACGCGAAGCTGCTGGCCAAGATACTGGCCAGGAGGGTGGAGGATGTGGTCCCGCAGGTCATTCACGAGGACCAAACGGGTTTTGTGAAGGGGAGGCAGCTGAATGTCAACGTGTGGCGGCTTCTTAATGTCATAATGATGTCGGCGGTGGACGGGGAGGCGGAAATAGTGGCATCGTTGGATGCGGAGAAAGCTTTTGATAGGGTGGAGTGGAGCTACCTGTGGGAGGTGTTGAAGAGATTTGAGTTTGGTGAGGGATTCATGAGGTGGGTGAGGCTGTTGTATAGGTCTCCGGTGGCGAGCGTGGTGATGAATGGGAGGTCGGAGGACTTTCGGCTGTCCCGGGGGACGAGGCAGGTGTGCCCCTTGTCTCCCCTGCTCTTCGCACTAGCGATTGAACCCCTGGCCATGGCACTGAGGGAGTCAAGGAACTGGAGGGGGATTGTGCGGGGGGGGGGGGGGGGGGGGGGGAGGAGCGCCGGCTGTCGTTGTAGGCGGACGATTTACTGCTGTACATTGTGGATCCGGCGGGTGGGATGCCAGAGGTGATGAGGATCCTCGGGGAGTTCGGAGACTTCTCTGGCTATTAGCTCAACGTGGGGAAGAGCGAGTTGTTTGTGGTGCATATGGGGGACCAGGAGAAAGAAATAGGGGAGCTCCTGTTGAAGAGGGCAGCGAGGAGCTTCAGATATTTGGGAGTCCAGATTGCCAGGAGCTGGGGGGCCCTGCATAGGTTAAACTTTACGAGGCTGGTGGAGCAGATGGAGGAGGAGTTTAGGAGGTGGGATGTGTTGCCACTCTCCCTAGCGGGCAGGGTCCAGTCGGTTAAGATGATGGTGCTCCTGAGGTTTTTGTTTCTCTTCCAGTGTTTAACCATCATGATTCCAAAGGCTTTCTTTAGGAGGGTTAATAGGAGCATTTTGTGGTTCGTGTGGGCGCGGAAGACCCCGAGAGCGAGGAGGGTATTCTTGGAGCGAGGCAGGGAGATGGGTGGGCTGTCGTTGCCCAACCTGTGTGGGTATTACTGGGCTGCGAATATGGTAATGATTCGTAGGTAGGTGATGGAGGGGGAGGGAGCCGCATGGAGGCAGCGTCCTGTGTGGGCACGAGTTTGGAGGCACTGGTGACGGCCCCGCTGCCACTCCCCCCGGCAAGGTACTCTACGAGTCCAGTAGTGGTAGCTACCCTCAAAATCTGGGGCAGTGGAGGCGACATAGGGGGGAAGTGAAGGCCTCAGTTTGGTCCCCGATACGGGGGAACCACCAGTTTGTACCAGGGAGGATAGATAGAGGGTTTCTGAGCTGGCATAGGACAGGTATCAGGCGGATGGGGGACCTCTTCCTCGACGGGTAGTTTGCGACCTTAAAGGAGTTGGAGGAGAAGTGGGGTCTCCCCCCAGGGAATACCTTCAGGTATATGCAGATTAGGTCGTTTGTTAGGCGGCAGGTGGCGGAGTTTCCGCTATTGCCGCCAAGGGGGGTTCAGGATAGGGTGCTCTTGGGGACGTGGGTCGGTGAAGGCAGGATCTCTGCAATTTATCAGGTGATGCAGGAGGGGGACGAGGCCTCGGTGGAGGAGCTGAAAGCGAAGTGGGAGGAGGAGCTGGGGGAGGCAATTGACGAGGGGATTTGGGCGGACGCCCTGGGGAGGGTGAATTCTTCCTCTTCTTGCACACGGCTTAGTTTAATTCAGCTAAAGGTGCTGCATAGGGCGCATATGACTGGTACCAGGCTGAGCCGGTTCTTTGGGGGTGAGGACAGGTGTGGGAAGTGTTCGGGAAGCCCAGCGAATCACACCCACATGTTTTGGGCTTGTCCGGCGCTGGAGGGTTTCTGGAAGGGGGTGGCGGGGACCTTGTCTAGGGTGGTTGGTTCCAGGGTGGAACTGGTCTGGGGGCTCGCTATTTTTGGGGTGGCATCGGAGCCGGGAGTGCAGGAGGCGAGAGAGGCCGGTATCCTGGCCTTTGCATCCCTAGTAGCCCGCGCAGGATCCTTCTACAGTGGAGGGACGCGAGGCCCCCGAGCCCGGAATCCTGGATCAGTAACATGGCTGGGTTCATTAAACTGGAGAGGGTCAGGTTTGCCCTGAGGGGGTTGGTGGAAGGGTTCTTTCGGCGGTGGCAGCCCTTTCTTGATTTCCTGACGGAGTGTTAGAGGGTGGCCAATTTCAGCAGCAACCCGGGGGGGGGGGGGGGGGGGGGGGTACTATGGGTTGGTGATGGGGGTTTGTTCTTACGATTATATGTTTATTACTTTTTTTTGTTGTTAATTTATTGCTTTGTATTGGGGGGGGGGGGGGGGGGGGAGGGGTTTCTGTTTTTCTTTTTTCATTGTTGGGATAAAATTTGTTGCTGGAAAATCTGAATAAAAATTATTTTTTTTAAAAAGGGTTTGCCCGGAGGTGGCAGCTGTTTATTGATTTTTTGGGGGGAAATTAAGCTGTCAGCAGATACAAAGGGGGGGGGGGGGGGGGGGGGTGTCAAGGGAAAGAGGGAGGTAGGGTGTTGGTTGAGGTGGGAAATAGTTAGTGGTAAAGGGGGACTGGGGAACTGTGTATGTAAGCCATGATGGCTGGGTCTGTCGTTGGTTGGGTGGGTGTTATTTACTTTGTTGTTTTTCCTCTTGAAAATTGCTGTTAAAAATTATAAATGCTTTAATAAAAGATTTTTTTTAAATAGACTAATGAATGTCAAATAATGAGGGGCCAGGGCACACATAGAAGAATCAATTGTTCGCTGATTTCATGACAGAAAGCACAGTGTGGTAGTAAAAGATACTGTTCCAAATGACAGTTTGCAAAAAGTAGCTTCAGGGGCATCAGTACTGGGACCACTGTTGTTCACAATTTGCATTAATTTAAGCTTTGGAATCAAACAACTTCTAAATCCGCTGATTGAATCAAATGTTTGAGGGGTTGGCGGGGATCGTAAATATTAAGAAATTACAAAACAGTAATAAATTTGCAGCATGGGCATTTAATGGACAAATTAATTTCAAAGTGAGAGTTTTTACATTTTGGAAAGGCGAATGAGGTCACATGCTGCTTGGAAAATCTGGATATAAATGGGGTACAGTAATTAAGGGATCTCAGGGCTGGTTTAGCTCACAAGGCTAAATCGCTGGCTTATAAAGCAGACCAAGCAGGCCAGCAGCACGGTTCGATTCCCGTACCAGCCTCCCCGGACAGGCGCCGGAATGTGGCGACTAGGGGCTTTTCACAGTAACTTCATTGAAGCCTACTCGTGACAATAAGCGATTTTCATTTTTTCATTTTCAAAGTAGAAATACACAAATCACTGAAAGTGACAAGCAGATTACTATGGCCATGGAAAAAGCATCAATGGTTTATCTTCAGAGGCAATGAATGGGAAAGCAAAGTAGCAATGCTAAATTTGGTTCAACCACATTTCCTGTAGTGTATTCTGGCCACTATGTCAAAGTTATTTTAGGATCCGGATCTTTATAAATATTTTGGCACTTACACTGCAACCATTTTAATGGGTGTAAACAGGGCTCTACTTACCTATGTTGGAACTAAATGAGACAATGCCAAAAAAAAAATCCGACATGATGCATGTGGGAGCCTGTCTCCTCACAACTATTAGAGGGGTGCATTGCCCATTTCCAACAGAGGAAATAAGTGGCAACCGCAGCTAGTCTTTAACTGGCCACCATAAAACTGAGCAGGGAAATAATCTACTCCCTCCATGGACCTGGGGTGTTGATTCTAATTCTCCAATACACCAATACTTTTGGCCTACAATCAAATAGGCAACCAAACCCTGGCTTAATACCAACGTCATATAGTTTTTTACAAAGCTGCACAAAGACTTGCTTCGAACCAAACAGGAACGAAGGGCAGCACAGTAACACAGTGGTTAGCAAAGTTGCTTCACAGCTCCAGGATCTGAGTTTTGAGTCCCAGTTTGGTTCACTGTCTGTGGGGAGTCTGCACGTTCTCCCCGTGTCTTCCTCCGGGTGCTCCGGTTTCCTCCCACTGTCCAAATATGTGGAGGTCAGGTGGATTGGCCATGCTAAATTGCCCTTATTCTCCAAAAAAGTTGTGTGGGGTTACTGGGATAGGGTGGAGGTGTGGGCTTGGGTAGGGTGCTCTTTCCAAGGGCCGGAGTAGACTCGATGGGCCGAATGACCTCCTTCTGCAGTGTAAATTCTATGAGACGAGTTAGAATAGGTAAATGATGTTGAGAAATTGATCAGCCATGATCAAATTGAATGGCAGAACACGTTTAAGGGGCTGAATAGTCTATTATTCCCTCTGTCTCCAGGAACACAAGAATAAACAGAAATAAATTTAAAGCCATTGGTTTGTAAGATCAGTTTCATAATGAAAGTGATATGTTCATAGCATCTCACTGTAAGGTCTGTAAATACCAGTATCGAGAAAGCCAAAACGTAAAAAGAGAATTACAGCGAGCTCACCCTCACTGCCATTTTCATCTGCTGACACGAGGACCGAGTGACATTCAGATTTCCCACAGCATTGCTCTCATAAGGAACAGACGTTAAAAGAAACTGTGGTTTAATAAGACCTGCATGGACTAAAAGACTAACTGGATTACATAACAATGATTTATCTTGTGAGTACAACGTTTTTTTTGCATTTACACCAATTTCTCTGAAAGATTGTCTTTAAATTTTCTTTCCATATGTCAGAGACTATGGTGCAGAAAAACCAATTGTTATCATGAGTTTTTTTAGCAAGTGACAGTTCAATCTTAAACATTTCCACTTAATGTTAAGAACAGCCAAAAATTCCTTTCATGTATAGCCATACACTGAACAAATCATGTGCACATGCCTTGGAATGCTTCACCAAATTTCCTACCTCACCATGTGAAATATAAACAAAAATAATCAGCATCTCAGGTGCATTATAAACTAGGGCACTTATTTCTTCAAAGCTGCCACAAGCACATCAGTTGTAAAAAAAAGCTGACATTTGACAGTGTGAAGTTCATTACTTCACAGCCGAGATCAATTGACTGCAATAGGAATACGCGTACAAAAATAGAAAGGCTACCCCATATGCAGTCACTACACAAACACTGTACAAGACCGCAGCAATGTTCAGAATTTGGTTTATGCGAGAACAGTGGGGGCATCAAAACTGCCAAAATGTCAATTTAAAAAGCTTTAAAACTTGAACAGAAAATGCTCCACACCCTGCCATGGAGATTCTTTGCTAGTCAGAATGCTTTTACCCCACAAGTCTATGCTGTAAGTTGTTTCTAAAGCTCCATGTCCTCTTCAGATGTGGTTAGATTCATATCACCACACATCAAGGATGAATCCAGTTTTAAGCTCTTGTTGTACAGTTCAGGGTTGCACTGTGGTTGCCTATGTTTGGAGTTCATTTGCTCCGTTAAAGCTGCAAGTTTATCTGAAAGTGGCTCACATAGGGGTCTCCACAGAACAAGTTCCATGCATGGGCGATTCCTAAGAAGGTATAAAAAGAGCAAATTAGAGTCCTTGAGGGCGACTTACATGTTTAAATCAAAGCAAACCAATTAGAATCGGTATTCAATTTCCAAAGCGCACCTGTAATCACAGCCGATTTGCACTAGTTTGCTCACTCCTGATGACAATACTTACATCTGAAATTGTTTCCCCAATGTAGAATTACAAGCAGAAAAGCTTACTTTTACACATGCAATGATGATGTCAGCAATTCTGCCGTTGGGTTATACTGATGGGAAAGAACCAGAATTGAAAATGCAAATTTCAGTCTCTCAGCTTCATTCACCGATGAAGGACATTCCAATTAACTGCAATCCATTTCTTTAAGAGTGGACTAGCCTGACACCATAGTCATAACATGAAAACAAGCTGCTCTTTATATTGGAACATAGCAAAGCAGCAATAAATTTCTAGGCAGTGAAACACACTTGTGGTGTACTCAGAGTTGCACTGAAACAATACTTTAGACTAGAGTTCAATCAATTCCATACCAGCATTACAAGAACAAGGTGGTGGTAGTGTGTTACACTTCACTCATCGAGTCTATGGGTATGGGTGGGATTTAACTAAATGGGCACAAAGTTCCATAGCGAGTGCGTTTAGCTTCATGTTTTCTGGCGCTTGCAGCACTCAGAAACATACTATAAAACGGTACCCGGATTAGATAGGGTATCTCAGCGTGGAAGTCGCAGCTGATGCCGCACATAGCCCTATTTTGTGCACTGTGTAGTGAGAGAACGAGATGCTATTTTTAAATGGCACCCCGATCTCTGGAGCATCAGAAGAGATCCCCGACCCCCCCCCCCCCCCCCCCCCAAGCCCCTAACGTACTATGATGGGGTGCACCCCTTCACCCCCCCCCCCCCAATACCCACGCAGGGCACTCCAGCCCAATTCCCACCATGCACAAAATGCCAGCTTGGACCTTTGTCAGTGCCAAACTGGTACCTCGACAGTACCACCCTGGCAGTGCTGGGCTGGCACCTAGGTGGCAGTGCCAGGATGCTCTGGTGGCACCAGCAGTGCTAGGGTACCACCATGCCAAAAGGATATGCACGTGGGGGTCTCCAATCCCCCAAGAGTGCCATTTCATCTGGTCCCTGTTCGTGAAGACCAGTACTGAACAGCGCTCGCCCTAAGTCTCCGAGGCGAAGGGCATAGATCCCTCGGGAAACTGCATATTAAAGTGGGACTAGCTGTCTCGCTCCAATATGCAGATTTGCCAAAATGTGATCCCGCCCATACTTCATAACGCCTCGCAAGATCGCGTTAGATCTCATGAGGGGCTGTGAGCCGGGTAAATCCTGGGAGCGGGGTCTCCTGGCTTCTATCGACCATGCTACACCTCGGCACACTGCTTTCCTGGCACAGCGGGCATTTCTATCGCACCCAAGGCTTTTGTAGCAAGATGCATTTTACATGCAGGTTGTAGTCTGGAGCTATGGATAGTTATGGTAGAGATTCCAACTTTCACAGAACATAGTAGTAACTTCATTGAAGCCTACTTGTGGCAATAAGCGGTTATTATTATTATTAGAACATACAGTGCAGAAGGAGGACATTTGGCCCATTGAGTCTGCACTGACCCACTTAAGCCCTCATTTCCACCCTATCCCCGTAACCCAATAACCCCTCCTAACCTTTTTGGTCACTAAGGGCAATTTATCATAGCCAATCCACCTAACCTGCATGTCTTTAGACTGTGGGAGGACTTGATGGCTAAAGAAGGTTCATTCATAATGCGACCAAACAGATTGAGTATCAACCTACAAAGGTTGGCACTCTTGGGGGTCTCCAGGGGGATTGGAGACCCCCACGTGCATGTCCTTTGGGCACAGTGGTACCTGGGCACCCTGGCACTGCCACCTGGGTGCCAGCCCAGTACTGCCAGGGTGGCACTGTGGGAGCACCGGAGGAAACCCACGCAGACACGGGGAGAACATGCAGACAGTGACCCAGCGAGGAATCGAGCCTGGGACTCAGGCGCCATGAAGCCACAGTGCTATCCACTTGTGCTACCATGCTGCCCCAATTTCATCCCATCACCTGGCTGATCAGGAATCTCTCCCCTCTTTATAGATTGATACTCAATCTGTTTGGTCGCATTATGAATGAACATTCTTTAGCCATCAAGTCCTGGGTTGGGACTCAAGGTTGGAGCTACTGGCTCAGAAGCAGGGATTCTACCCATCGCACCACAAGACCTCCAAGAAGATACCACACAAGTACAAAAGGAAACAATCTTGGTTTCTGCAGTCTCTGATCTGTATGGCAAATAATTCACGAATCCCCTCCCCTTCTGCCTGTCATATATAACATGCTTAATCACACCCATTCCGGGTTTGTGGAGGGAGATGGTCCCAAACCTCTGTTATATGCAGGCAGAACCTGATATTCACCGCACCAGGCACCTGGGTTCGAATCCCAGCTGAGGTCGCTCTCTGTGCATCTGCATGTTCTCCCAGAGTCTACATGGGTTTCCTCCGGGTGCTCCGGTTTCCTCCCACAAGTCCTGAAAGATGTGCTTGTTCGGTGAATTGGACATTCTGAATTCTCCCTCAATGTACCCGAACAGGTGCCGCAGTGTGGCGACTGGGGGATTTTCACAGTAACTTGATTTCAGTGTTAATGTAAGCCTACTTGTGACACTAATAAAGATTATTATTATTCTGCAATTTTGAGAGTAAAGAATGCAGAGATTGTTTGTGAAATATTGTTTAGCTGCTATGTAAATTGCTATGAAGCTGGAGTTCTGGTATAATTTGTTAATAAGGAAGCACCAGCACCATTATGCATGGAGTACAAACTGTATTCACTCATGAAGCCCACCAATAATGAGCAGATCTTATCCACAACATCAACTTTCCCAATGTTGTGAAGGACTAAAGCAAAAAATTCCTCAAGTCATACACATCTCCTTTCTGCCAGTTTCATAGTAGCACTGAAAGAAGGTAACAGGGCTGGTCCCAACAACAATGAATGAAAATACAATAAATGTCAGTCCTATCTTTCCTATATCAGGCAAAGTGAACACAAACCAATCCTCAGGAATAGGATATTGTTAAACACTAATCACATCGGTTAATGAATTTGTTACCTCCACCACTCCACTCACCCTCTTTCAGTAACTCTAAACTGAATAAGCACCTTTACAAAAGTGTACAGAAAGTAAAAAGCTCACATAAATGCTTTTAGAAAAATTTTATAATTGGAGAATGTGTTACACAAAACCTTATCTTGTCAACTTTCACTTCCAAGACCAGTTATCGAAATTCAATCATGTCTTCATTCTAGTCTGATTTTATTTAGGTTTTACAAAGACTGATCACTCTGTTGTTCAGCAATAAAGAGGGTGAGAGTTCAGACAGCCTTGCTCACTATCTTCAGGAAAGATACTAAAACAATTTACAGAACAAATAGACTCGGAAAAATATCTTTTTCCCCAACAATTATCATTTGACAATGGCACGAGAGAGTGCAAATTCCACATTCAAATGCAATATCCACTGCAGATAAAAATGTTACTCAGTTATCTGTTGTTCTCTAAATTAAATAGATCTTCCCTCTGAAATCTTAAATCCAAAAATATTTCATGTTTAACCCTTAATATGATTAAATTACTTTCTCCACAATTAAATAAGCATCTTTCGGTAAGCAGCGTCCAGTGAGGTATGAGTTACATCCGGAGTAAATCTTTGCTACCACCTCAATTCAGCCTGATAAAAAGACAAAGCCCAAGCCCTGTGAACATTTCGGATTTTTACATTAACTATCCTTTGGACTCATAACATGACTCCCAATTTGGTTGTTTTGTTCTGTGGAATGGGTCCAGACACACTTCATTCAGGACCTTTATAGGGAGGAAAATCCTACATAAAATAGAGTTCAGAGTGCCATCTCGCTTCTTACACAAATAGTTAGTGTGGGGTAAAGACGAATTAAAGTGACTATCCAGTCTTCATTTGAAGAAAAATAGGAAAGAGAAGAGAAAAAGAAAATCCCAACGATGCCCAATTCCCCACTTTTCAGAATTCTGTGACTGCTGTGCACTGGGGATAACATAGATCACACTTACAGGGATTCCATTATTTTACGAGGCAAAATTTCTTTCAGGCCAGGCCTCAGTTCTTCTCGGAGAGAGTCAGATAAGACGAGTACAGGCATGTCCGAAATCTCAATTTCATCAGCTTCTGGATCATCTCCTTCAGTAAGCCTGAGGAGTGGAAAAATATAAAGATTATTTGAATTAAGAGCAAAGAGCTTCACTGAATCCCTTTTAAGGAGGTGAGGGCTACAACTACAATCATTAGGAACTGCAGCCCGTCTACCTGCAACATGGCAGCAGCACGCACAACCAATAGAATGGAGATTGCAAACCTGTGGTTTCTAAAATGAAGTTCTACAGTATTAAACAATTGGAATTCAAACACAAATTTGGTCAAAACCTGTCTGGTTAAAATCAGTAACTTAACTTCCCATCGGGTACTGGACTAAAATAATATAATTCAACCCTGACAACAATACCTTTCTCACTTTTAAAAGGCTCAGGACTATATATGCCACTTGCTCAACGTGTCCAATCATTTTGTCCTCTCAAATTCTGCAGCACTAAAGTATTTCATATTTAATATATTGAAGTGGACAAAAATTTGGCAGATTTGCAACATGTCTACAGGCAGCTTCCTCTCAACTCCTAAGTAACAAAGTCAGCAATTCTTTTGGAACTTGAGGATCACTGCCTTGTTCCTCTCAGAAAACATATTCAATCACTTTACTCCATGTTTTGCTTTCAGATCCTTATTTTAAAAGATTCAACAGCAATTAATAAAAGATAAAAACTCCTTAGATTCAAGCATACTATCATACCATTGAAGTCCACTGCATAATTATCTTCTTTACTGGTGTCAAATGTTCAAATATCAGCTGACCAGACTACAGTTCATTACCTTATGAATCTTTTTTTTTAAAAAGCATTTTTATTCTACCGTATGAAACATACCAACGGGAATCAACATTTCTGTTTTTCCTCTTTCCCTATCCTACCCTGCAAAATTGTCTAATTTTCCTCTCCTATTTACTTTTACCTCAGATCTCTACCCTGGTTATGGATTTTGGAACACTACTGGGAAGATGCATAGATTTCAAGCCAGTCCATTACTGATGACTTTCCTTCATAGTGTAAGGAAGTCTGTTCACCAAATATACTTACTAAATCTCTTTCTCAAATAGTACAGCTGCTTCACAAAAGTAAATTAAGTATGGAGAGAAAGGAACATGCAGATTCTGGCCACCAATGACCCTCCCAAAACTATTAATAGTAGCCAGCAAAATGCAGAGGCTAGGTTTTGCAGACTCCCCCTACCGATTTTCAATCTCCTTCAGTCTCTGCAGTCCCTCTTCACTTGGATCCGGTTTAATTTCCATATAGGTGGCTTTATTCTCGATTACCCTAAATTCTTGTGAGCTGGGTCCAATCTGCCAAGAAGTGGAAGCAATCTCAGATGACATATTTTCCTGGGGGTATGGAGTGGAATGCCAGGAGCTGCATGAAACATTTACCGAAGTCATCAGACAGTCCAGCATCTTTTCAGTTAGACGTTTCTTTCGAGCAGGAGCACTGGGAGAGAGTTAGAGCAAGAATCAATTCACAAATGTCACCAGGATACTTTGTTTAAAGCAGAACACCATTTATTCTTTAGACAAGTTAAAGGACTCAGTTACCAACAGCAAGGCCAAAAGCTCACATCCAAGCTGTGTAGATTAGTACTGCAGCAAGATAATGCTTTTACCATCCCCCAAACTCATACAAAAGTTCTGAATTACCTAATCTCAACTAAAACAGCAGTAGGAAGAACTACAATTAGTCTAGGAAGGGAATGAAGAAATTTAAGATTACAGCCAAGGTTTCTTTTCTATTCAACTGTGTGTGCCCCTGTATAAACGTTGGATGAGAGCAAAGCTAAACTCCACAATGAAGAGAAAGGGAGAGATGGCAGCGGGGCAGTAGTGTTTCCTTTGATTTTAAATCATCTATTTTCTGCTTGTGAGTCAAGTCGATCAGGTATCAGTCAGGGGACTTTTGGGTTAGGATATCTTTGGAAAAAGACATGGGTCAATTTAAAGTAAAATACTAAATTAGAGGAAAGCCAGTTTTTTTCTTTTAAATTTAGAATACTCAATTATATTTTTCCAATTAAGAGGCAAATTTAGTGTGGCCAATCCACCTCCCGTGCACATCTATGGGTTGTGGGGGTGAGATCTACGTAGACACGGGGAGAATGTGCAAACTCCACACGGGCAGTGACCCAGGGTGCTGAGGTGGAATCAAATTCCTTATTTCCTCCTCCAGCATTTGCGGTTTCTTTTACTGGCGAGAAAATTATGCCATTCAGCACAACATTCATGAGATCCTAGATGGGATACTGGCGTGGTTATCACATCAATATTCCAGTAAATTGCAGTACAAATAAAATGCAATGCTAACAGCAAGCCTAAAAATCCAATTGATGCTGTTTACCAGCCACACCACAATTGCTGCAATTTCTAGCCTATAGTCCCACTAACATAGCAGAATATCAGGGCTTCATGAAGATACTCACTCGTCTTCCTCTTGCTCCCGCTTGTGCTTTCTCCTGAAAAAAAACTCATTCCTCCTGTTTGACGCAGAAACGGAGATTAGATGGAGGAGTAACAAGAAATCATGCAGACACAAGAATTATATACTTTAAATCAGCTGACTTTGAGCACAGGCTTAGTTAACATTTAAAATTACAATCAAGTACGACTACCTGCTTAAAAAAATGAATTTTCTATAAAATTCCAATGAGATGTTGTAGAATTCTTTTAGACTCCAAAATGCCATTGGAAACCCAGGTCCCAAAGATCTTCAAAAACGGTTTAGTTTTGAGGTACTGACATGTCGCCTTCCTCTGAATGCATAAACACGCTGGTGCAGATTTTAAGTAAGTCAGCCGCACACCATTTTTAATTAGTGGGCAATGGTCATGGCACAGAATATCATATCTGCAGTATTGCACTGTTAAACCCCAAGAAATACACTGAAGATAAAAATGGCATCCCCCGTGTGCAAAGGCCGTCACATAATGCCATCCCATTGACATCATAAAGAGTGTCATGCACAGTCACTGACCCCAGTGACACATCAAGGTTCATTGACTTCAGGTTATAAAGTTTAATGTTATATTGGCTTCTGACACCATAGTAGCAAATAGTCCCAATTGGACCTTAACAGTCTTCACAACCAAAGCTCCTGAAATGTCCTGCTCCCGAGCAAGTCAATGCAGCGATTACTTTTGAAAGTCTGAAGCCAGCACAAGTGATCAAAGATCTTCCCAAATAGAGCAAGAGACTAACATTTATAAAAATTAGGTTTCAAAAGCATCTCTTCACCCCCAAATAACTAACTTTCATCACTGATTTCAGGTATGTTGGTCAATCTCAGCATGAGAGAGAGTTGTGGTAAAACGGTAACGGTCTTAGGTTCCTGATTACCAAGATGAAAAATGAAAATCGCTTATTGTCACGAGTAGGCTTCAATGAAGTTACTGTGAAAAGCCCAGATTACGGGTCTCTTCATGATCTTGCTCCTCTGTAATATATCTGCAATCTTTCTCAGTCTTTTAACTTCTCAGGGCCAATCCATTCCTTTGATTATTGTCTCATCTTACTGATAGCAGAGCTGAACCACCTCAAACTTGCATCCTCCCTAAACACTTCTGTCCCCATATTCCCACTTAAAATCTTCCTTAAAACTTAATACTTATTCACCACACTTATAACTATTACGTTCAGGCTTGGTTCCTTCACCAACGTTTCTGAAATGCCTGAGGACGTTTCTTTACATTTAGGGTGCCTTACAAATATAATCTAGAGAACTCATACTGGAAGTGCAAGTGAAATTTTTGGATGAGAACAAGATTGGGGGTTAGTTCCTGCAGATGAATATAAGCCCTGACTAGATTAAGAGATGGAAGATAACCGTCAGGGTGAGGTACTGGAGAACAATCAAGACTTGCAAAACTATGCTCCAGTGATCGATGCTTTCAGAAGTGGATAAGTGGGGTAGGAATCAGAAAAAATAAAAACAGAAAAATGCAGGGCCAGCTTTCTCCATTAGCCCAGCGTGCTCTGCCCCAGCTCGCCTCATTCCAGCTCGTGTGCCCGGACGCCCCACCCCATCGCACTCCAGCTCACGCGCCAAGCTTCTTGAACCCACGCCAAGTAGCTCGCTCACTTTCACGCAGGTGCCCCCTTGGCTTGCTCGCTCATGCTTTTGCGCGTGCCCGCACCATGGCTTGCTCACTCTCACTCGCCCGCACCATGGATCACTCAAACTCACTTGCACGCCCGCACGGTGGTTCACTCAATCTCTCTTGTGAGTCTGCATCCATGGCCTGCTCGCTCTCATTCGTGCGGGCCACACCATGGCTCGCTCACTTGATCTTTCGTGCTCGCTCTCACTCATTCACACCCGCACCGTTGATCACTATCACTTGACCGCACCCACACCGTGGCTTGCTTGCGCGATCTCACTATCGCGGGCTCACACCGTGGCTCGCTCGATCACTCTGGTGCCTACCCGCCCGCACCCCGATCTCCCTCGTTCCTGCCTGCCATAATGTGGCTCGATCGCTTTTGCTCCCACACGCACCCGTATTGTTGGGCACTGTCTTAATCTCTTGCGCACGCTCTCACCGTGGCACACTGGCTCAATCTCTCTCTCGCACACGCGTGCCCACACTGTGGCTTGGTCGTTCGATCTCTCTCTCACATCTGCCCATAACGTGATTGGTCGTTCGACCTCTCTCATGCCCACCTGCCTGCTCCTTACCTCGATCTCTCTCGTGCCTGCCCACACAGTGGCTCAACCTCTCTCGCAGTGTCTACCCGCCTGCACCGTGGCTCAATCTTTCTTGCGCCCGCCCGCACCTCAATTTCTCTCACTCATGCATCGATCTCTCTAGTGCCCACCTGCCTTATTGTGGCTCGATCGCTCTCGCTCCCATCCGCACAGTGGCTCACTCTTGATCCCACAATATGGCTCGCTGGCTCAATCCCTCTCTCACGCGCGCGTCCTCACCTGGCACGCTGGCTCAATCTCTCTCGTGCGCACGTCCATACTGGCTCAATCTGTCTGACACGCGCAC